>NC_060119.1:336955904-337258935 GCF_021461395.2 Schistocerca americana | reverse complement strand
CACTTTTTGTTTTCAACACTGGCTATGACCTTAAAGTAGTTAATAACATTGTATCTCTACGTCCCATCCGCGGCAACAGTCAGAGCCAGAATCAACAGGTGTACTACAGCACATTTAGGAAAGGCGTCGAACAAGTTATCCAAAATCCTTGAAATCTTGCTATTTGAAAACATCATTTTATGTAAGAGGCACCACAGCTCGTATGTTAATTAGCAGCAAGGATAAAACGTATTTATTAAATGCTAATGATGTCTGGAAACTCACTTGCATTAACTGTAACGAACTGCAGATAGATCAAAAAGATAAGAGTGTTATACCAAGACTCATTAAAAACGGACGTAGCTGTGGATTACTTAAGTCGGATTCCACGTTTGCCGTGCTGAAGCAAGACTATGAAGTCAACACAGAGGTAGTATATAAGGCAAAAAAAAGGAGAACTCGAATTATCACAAGCACTTGAAGTAAGAAAGCATTCAGCTCAAAACGCTCACCTGGTTCTCAGTGATTAGTTACTGCACAGCACATCCCCATCCAGTCATCCAGCCACATATTCCCAGACCTCGGTCCTAATGATCACACCTCTGTCCACACACTCGTACCTCACTTGAATAGTCATAAACCTTACTCAGTTTTTCCTCTGCCGGCCGGAGTGGCCGACCGGTACTAGGCGCTACATTCTGGAGCCACGTGACCGCTACGGTCGCAGGTTCGAAACCTGCCTCGGGCATGGACGTGTGTGACGTCCTTAGGTTAGTTAGGTTTCAGTAGTTCTAAGTTCTAGGGGACTGTTGACCTCAGAAGTTAGGTCCCACAGTGCGCAGAGCCCTCTGAACCTCTGTGTGCGGCACATACAGTATCATATAGTGTTTTTCTTTGTTTATTGTGTTTCACACTACCCATATAGTAAATTGCAAGTAGTTCAGTAATTTATAAAATGGATGACGTATGCTTGATTAGCCATCTTTCACCTAATGTCATGGTCAAAGATTCTGTGCGCATTCAGTAAGTTCTGTTTGCAATGTCTGGCCTGCCCACTAATGTCTCTTGTGGACACTAATCAGCTGTTTCATGACGATGGCCTAATAAAGTGAGAAGCATTTCTAAGTGGAACAAAAGCGCAATTTGTCTGTTTCTAAATCTTAGATATGCAAATATTACTTACGATCCCCAACATGTGTTTGTTCTATCCTGATACATACCTGTATGCTATATCTGTGAGAAAATACTATTCATTCATATGTCATAGATTGTTTTTATTGATTCAGATGTCCTGAGACATTCTCCAAGTATTCATATCATAATCATTGAAATTCTCCCACACGCCACCTAATTTTCCATAAAGTAGTCAACTATATGCTTGCCACATTGGCGGAAGATAAGGAAAGAGTTCCATATTCGAGTAGGAAACGGTCAAATTTCACGCCCTTTAGTTTCACACACTTGCCATAACTTGACACCTGTCAAAGATATACGGCTGTGGCCGAAAACATGGAAAATAATAGAGACGGTCGACACATAGTGGTGACATCTCAGGCCGTTGTGAACCTTTGAAAGTAGCAGAATGGAGCACTTTCCAGATTGATTCGTTTCGCAGTATTGTTTTCCATGAGAAACTGCGCAGTCAGCTTGATCATCATAGACAACAAGTAATATGAATGAAGAAAGAACAGTATAATATAACTTTAACAAAAGTATCAGTAGATATTGTTGAAGGAAAAACGCAAGCACCACGAAAACAAATCAATAAGGAAGTAAAAATAGAAATCCTAATTTTAGTTTTAATAAGTGAAAAATGCGTGTCTTGTACACCAATAGTAAGAGTACCCCCCACTTTCAGAACTACAGGTGTAGGAAAATATTCCTGCCATTGCTCCCCAAAACCAATATCTAAAATAAACCAAATCCTCAAAGAATAATTCTAATAGTAGTAGTAACAGCACTGTCAAATATAATAAGTATTAATTCTGTTAGTTTGAGACATCCGATATCAGTAATACTTTCTGTTATTTTAGAAACTTTCCTTATTTGTTTAATAACAGGAGCAATAATATAAATGTTTGATTATCATACTGTTTTACCATTTCTTTGTGGCATATAAGATATTTTGTATCACAAGACCTACATCAAACAAAATATGTTAACCTCAACCAGCTACTATTATCTACACCTTTAAAAGACAAATCAATATTATTACTTATTATAGATATCTATGGGCTTTCCTTCAAATTCTGAAACCACAGAGTGGTCCATCTGAAATTTTGGACGAGATTATTTCGAAAACTATACATCGGGTAAAAATAGTGGGTAAGACAAGTTCGTAAGCTCAAAGGGGGACATCAATTGATACTGCACATGCCCCCCTTGGGTGGGGCGGGGGGCAACTTTTAAATCGTAAATGGGAACACCCATTTTTATTGCAGATTCGGATTCTCCATAAAAAAGTAATCAAGTTTTGTCTGAAATATTTTTTTAAATCATTGACAGATGGCGCCGAAATCGAGAAAGAAGTAAAATTGGGGAAGAATTCTGATTTATTTAGAATTATCCGAAAAGACTTATCAAATCGATAAAAATGTCCACAAATTCTTTCGTTACGCCCAACTAAGCTATTTTTGTAGAAAATATACTGTATCCTACTTTTAGCGTTACTCAGGAACAACGACATGGACGTGGTGGAATGATGTTCCCATGGGGTGCTTCATTAGTGTGAGTTCCCTGGCGTCTCACATGTTGGGGTACTTCATTAGTGTGAGTCCCATTGATTCTTACAATTTCAGGTGCTTCATTAATGAAACTAGCCACGAAAAAATAGTTCAAAATTATCACCATTTACTTCAATGCATAAAGTCAATCGTCTGTGAAAGTTGTTCACAGTATTGAGCAGCACATCCCGTGGTGTGGCTGCACACGCTCTTCAAATGCGTTGCTCCATATCGTTTATGGTTGTGGGCTGTCTTTCATAAACAATATTTTTTGAATAACCCCACAAGAAAAAAATCAGGAGATGTTAGGTCCGGTGAGCTTGGAGGCCACTGAATTGGTCCGCCGCGTCCTATCCACCGACCAGGGTACCGTAAATTTAAAACGTTCCGCACATTTTTAGCATAATGGGGAGCTGCTCCGTCCTGTTGGAACCACTTCCGTTGCCTAGTTTCTAAATCAACATCTTCCATTAGCTCCAACAAATCATCGTGTAGATGTTGTAAATAAGATTCCCCAGTAACATTTCGGTAAAAAAAAAAAGACGGTCCTATCAAGTAACCGTTTAAAATTCCACACCAGACCATTAACGACCATTTGTGTTGATTGTCAACGGGTCAGTGTCAGTGTGGACTGACAGGGAACCAATAATGAGTATCATGATGATTTAATTCGCGCCGGCCGGTGTGGCCGAGCGGTTCTAGGCGCTTCAGTCTGGAACCGCGCGACCGCTACGGTCGCAGGTTCGAATCCTGCCTTGAGCATGGATGTGTGTGATATCCTTAGATTAGTTAGGCTTAAGTAGTTCTACGTTCTAGGGGACTGATGACCTCAGATGTTAAGTCCCGTAGTGCTCAGAGCCCATTTAATTCGCCATTGTTTTTGAATGTGGCTTCATCGGTGAACGTAACGTATCTAAAAAAATCACTATCACCTCTTATCATTTCCAAGGCCCATTGGCAGAAATGCACGCTTATTCGGCGTTAATGCCTGTGTCAGTGTGATATGATACGCATGATATTTACGTGCCTTCAAAATGCTAAAAATAGTTGATTTCGGTGTTCCAGTTTGTCTCTGAATCGCGCGACTACTAATTTCGGGATCCAGCTGAACACAGAGGAGAACGGTAAGGGTACGAGCGCCATTTTCATTGTGTTTGCGATGACGAGGTGGACGATGCATGTATCCATTTCGAGCTTGTTGACTGCAACTTCGAATTATGTTTTCGCTTGGATGTCATCTGTTTGGGAAACGACCCGCATATAATTGGGCAGCTGCAGCGTAATTGTTATGGCATTCACCTAAAATTAAGATCATATCAACATTCTCTGTAGGAGGATAGTGAGCCATATTTCGCTTAATATTAATTTACTACCGTCATTTGATGCTTATGGTTCAAAATTTGAAAGTGAAGTGACATCTGATCGCATTGCACCGACCTTTATACTGAGCCATAGTTCGTAGTTTAGCCACAGTAGCACCACAGTCGGGTGAATAATGCAATTGTGAAGAGTTCCCTAACGAGTTGTTAATACCATTCCGCCTCCCTTCATCATAAACTGTGGCGGTTAGCAGACATTTCTTACAAAAAATGCTTAATTTGGCGTAATGATAAAATTGGTGCACATTTTGCATCGATTTGATGCGTTCTTCTCGGATCATTGTAAATAAATCGGAGTTCTTTCCCAATATTAATTTTCCTCCATTACAGCGCCATCTGCTAATGGTTTAAAAAATGTTTCAGACAAAACTTGATTGCTTTTTTATGGAGAATCCGAATCTGCAATAAAAATGGGGGTTTACATTTAAGATTTAAAAGTTGCTTCCAGCCCCACCCAAGGGTGGGGGGAGGGGGGGTCACGTATAGTATCATTTGATTTCCCCCTTTGAGCTTACGAATTTGTCTTGCCCACTGTTTTTACCCGATGTATAGTTTCGAGATAATCTCATCCGAAACTTCAGATGGACCACCCTGTATAAATATTGATACTTCTTTTAATATCAAGATATATTTCTTGAAAAATTACATAATGACCCAACATTTAGTATGAAAAGTAGCATTATTTGTGATAGTTAAAATTATTAATTTTAATCAAGAAAGATCTGTCAAACAGTTATAGGAATGAATAAACACCTATTATTGAAACTCCCTTTAGTTTAAATTAGTAACTTTTGTTTGACTTACCAGCAACCACTAACATTTTATTTTAATGAAATTTCTGATCAGTAATAGGACCATGTCTGCTGTTTCAAATTAAAGGTGGATTATTTTTGGCTGTACATTACATATCAAACAATGAGACATCATTCTAAAACGTTTTTCATGTTTGTTTGGAAGTAAATAATTGTTAAAAAATGCAAATGGAATATCGATAACTTTTAGTTGCCTCTAGTTCCATTTATGTGGATAATTTCACCAGTTGTTTTATTCTTTGTTTAACTATTGCATTTATAGGATATGTTTTACCTACAGGTCGAATACCTTCTAGAGGAGCATCAGTGATCACAAATTTAACATGAGCACATCGATTTGTTTCAGTGGGTCTGGGAGGTATTTGCTGTAGTGTGTGCCATGTTATACCAATTTTTCACATTCTGTTTTATGTTACAATTTAATTACTGCAGCTGTATCTACAATTCATTTATTCTTTCGACGCCAAACAGGAATATGCAACACATTAGGAGCTTTACCCACGTGAATAGATAAACTTGCCATTGATTCAAGTACTGACTAATCCACAGTAAATTAATACTTACACTGTGTGATTAAAACTGTCTCTTCCACTCATCTTTTGCCCTTTACAGCTTCCTGTAGTACCATGCAGGTCATTCCCTGATGTCTTAACAGATGTGCTACCATCAGTGTGTCCCTGTTTCACATATATTCCTATCCTTTCTGATTCTGCGCATAACGATCTCATTCTTTACCCTATGAGCCCACTTAGTTTTCAGCATTCGTCTGTATCACCACATCACAAACGCCTCGATTCTCATCAGTCGCGGTTTTCACACAGTCCGTGTTTCACTACCATAAAGGTACATTCTCAGAAATTTCTTCCTCAAATTAAGGCCTATGTTAGAAACCAGTAGATTTCTCTTAGTCAGGAATGCCGTTTTCGTCAATGCTAGTCTGTTTTTGATGTCCTCCTTGCTCCATCCATCACTGGATATTTTGCTGCCCAGGTAGAATATTTCCTTAACTTCATCTGCTTCGTGACCTTCAATCTGACGTTAAGTTTCCCGCTGTTCTCACTTCTGATATTTCTCATCACTTTCGTCTTTCTTCCATTTACTCTCAGTCCATATTCTATATTCATCAGACTGTTCATTCTATTTAGCAGATCATGTAGATCTCCTTCACCTTCACTCACGATAGCAATGTCATCAGTGAATCGTACCGTTGATAATCTTTCACCGTGAATTTCAGTCTCACAGCTGAATCTTTTTTTTTATTTTTTTTTTATTTCCATCATTGCTTCTTCGATGTACAGATTGAACAATAAGGGTGAAAGACTACGTCCTTGCCTTACATCATTTTTAATCCGAACACCTCGTTCTTGGTCGTCCACTATTATTAATTCCTCTTGTCTGTGGTACGTAATGTATATTACCCTTACGTCGCTAGAAACTATCCCCATTTTTCTCAGAATTTCGAACGTCTTGAACCATTTTACATTGTTGAACCATTTTTTCAGCTCGACAAATCCTATGATCGTCTCTTGATTTTTCTTTGTCTTGCTTCAACTTCAAAATTGCGTCTCTGGTGCCTTTACCTTTGCTGAGGCCAAACTGATCGTCACCTAACCCATCCTTAATTTTCATTACCATTCTTATGTGTATTATTCTTGTCAGCAACTTGGATGAATCAGGTGTTAAGCTCATTGTGCGATAATTCTCGCACCTGTCAGCTCTTGCAGTTTTTATAATTGTGTGGATAATATTTTTCGTTAAGTTAGATGGTATGTACCAGACGCATACATTCTACACACCAACGTGAATACGCTTTTCGTTGCCTCTTCCCCCCCAATGACTTTAGATATTCTGATGGAATATTATCCATTCCTTCTGCCTTATTTGATCCTAAGTCCTCCAAAGCTCACTTAAATTCCAGTTCTAATACCACATCTCCTATAGCCTCTAAATCGACTCCTGTTTCTTCTTCTATCACATCAGACAAGTATTCCCGCTCATGCAGGCCTTCAATGTACACTTTCCACCCATTTCCTCGCTCCTCTGCTCTTAACGGTGGAAATTCCGTTGCACTCTTTATGTTATCACCTTTCCTTTTAATTTCACCGAAGGCAGTTTTGACTTTCCTATAAGGAGAATCAATGCTTCCGACAATCATCTCTGTTCCCTTTTCGTCACATTTTTTTTCTTAGCTTCCCTGCACTTCCTATTTATTTAATTCCTGAGCGACTTGTATTTCTGTATTCCTTATTTTCCTTGATCATTTTTAATACCTTCAAGGAAGTATTTCTTCCATTACCAGTGGTTTCTTGGCAGTTTTCTTCTTTGTACCAATGATTTCCTTTCCAGCTTCTGTGACTGCTGTTTCTAGAGATGATCATTCCTCTTCAACTTTACTGCCTACTGAGCTATTCCCTATTGCTGTATCTATAGCCTCATAGAATATCAAGTGTATCTCATCATCCCTTAGTCCTTTTGTATCACACTTCTTTGCGTATTGATTCCTACTGACTAATCTCTTGAACATCACCCTACTCTTCAGCACTACTAGACAAAAATAGTGATCTGAGTTTTTACGTGGAGCTGGATACGCCTTACAATCCAGTATCTGATTTTGGAATCTCTGTCTGATCATGATGTAATATAATTGAAATCATCCCATATCATCCGGCCTTTTCTAAGTATACCTGCTCCTCTTGTGATTCTTCAACAGAGTATTTGCTATTAGTTGCTGAAATTTATTACAGAACTCGTCTTCCTCCACTCTCATTCCTTGTCCCGAACCCATATTCTCCCATAACCTTTTCTTCTACTCTTTCCCCTACAACTGCATTCCAGTCCCGCATTATTTTTCAACTCCTCTTACATACTGTACTATACGTTTCATATCCTCATAAACTTTGTCTATCTCTTCGTCTTCAGCTTGCGACGTCGTCATATTACCTAAACTATACTGACACCTATTAGTGGACGTTAACATGGGGTGTGTCCACCCTTCACCTTCACGACAGATTGAAATTTGCTTGTGGCTTTCGGTTAGGTGCAACAATGTCCGTGTAGCTGTAGTCGCACATTCTTTGTCAAGAGCAAAAATCATAGAAAGTAGTGAGGGACGCTGGGGTCTGGAGCGAAGTCTTCGTTCCAGCTCGTCCAAAAGGACTTCCATCGGTTTCATGTCTGGACTCTGGGCAGGCTAGTACATTCCAGGAATGCTGTAGTCCACAGGCCATTGAATCACATATGCTGCTTTATGACAGAATGCTTTGTAATACTAATAGAGTCATAGCCTCCAAACTATTCATTTGCTCTAAGCACACAACGCTGTAAAATCTATCCATATCCCTCTGTATTTAGTGTTTTCTTAAGCACAATAAGGCGCTCACGCCCTAAAATGTAAAACAACGTCCACATCTCGTAACACCAACTCCTCCGTACTTCACTGTTGTTACTTCACATGTTGGCAATTAGTGTTCTCCAAGCATTCGTCAAACCCACACTGTCCCATGGGATTACCACAGAATGTGGCGTGATTCATCAGTAAATGAAGATGGTGCTTACGAGGACCTGATCAACCACTGTACCAAATATTTTGAGCTGTCCCTACGTACAGTTATTGTACTAACGGGACTGCTGGCACCACTTTGGAACTCGCGGGTGATTCTTTCCGACAATATCACACAATATTTTTAGAATCACCCTCAATTATGCTCGACGCACTCTGTGCATCACTTAATAAAATCGATCTGGTCTGGGTTATACTACGGTTGTTCATTCGTATTCCATTTTCTCAATCTCTTCGGCAACAGTCTACTTGGCACGCTGAAAAGTTGAAATACACCTGATGGATGTTACCTCGGTGACATCGAAATTGACATGTTACTCCTGTGACATCTAATGACTAGTTCACCTTAGAAGTTATTGAAGCCACATGAACGCCCAATGATATGGTTACTGCTTGTCTAATTACAACACAATGTTCCCTGCCGACATATGTGCTGACGGGTCTGCCTCTAGTGACATGCAGTGGTTAGTTTCGCGTTACATAGAGGTATCAGGATACTTTGCATCAGATAGTGTGTATTTTACTACGGTGTGCGAAGTTGAGCCACATTTCTAACACGTGACGTCTTACCGAGTTTTTTGCGTGTGTTCATGTGGTATTTGGCTCTAATCCGTGGGAATTACATTACATTTACCCACTAGAGCTGTAGTCGCATTGTGCTTCCAGTACCTGCTGTAAACATTCTGGTGAGGACAAGAACTCGAGATAGGGGAATTTACATTCACCTAGATCTGTAGGCAGCTTTATAATCAGCGTATGTGTGGTCTGTTTGCGTACCTAAAAATCGTGCGAAACTAATTCTGACGAAGAATGGGCGCTCTTCCTCAGCAAGCGTATGTTTGTGTCTCAATAGTAAATCTATCATTGAGCAATCCTCATGATATTGTCAATCTGATGGGAATGCTTCTCCAGAAGTTCTGTTGACACTGAGATTTTAAAGTGAAGGTTATTGTTTGCGTTTGTTCGTAATTAATGAAATATCATTACGTGAAATCAATGTACAAATGCTGTGTTTGAACTATTCAATATATATGTATCACGTGAAGGCAGTCGGCTATATTACTTTTCCTTAACAGCCACTTTTATCATTCACTTTCACAGCTTAGCCCTCTTAAAGCATTTTTAATGGCTGTAGGTGTTACATTTTTCGTTTCGTTGTTAAAATCTGAACTACGCTTTTAGAGATTTCGTCACATGATACTGGAGGATAGAACTGAAGCGTTCATTGGAGCCCCTGTGCAGACACACATACACTCCACTATCCCTAATTTCAGCTGGCTGACTCTGTTAGTTGTATTATAGCTACGACGATTCGATGAGAGTCGAGCAGCGAGAGAAGGTTAAAATATGGACGAAAAGAGTTTGAGAAACCACATTTCATTTCCATAATGCGTTACACTCATGAAAAAATGTATCAACTTTTGTGTAAATAAGTAATTCGTTCATGATTATCGGCAGATTTCATTTGTACACGGTTAAATAATGACAAATGCACTCTTTTTTATTCTTTAGGATTGGTCAGATGGTAGCAACAAAGAGAACTTTTGGGATTAAAAATTTTACGTGCGTTTTTCTTGATACTCAATGTTCATTTTGAGAAAAGATCGACTTCAAATTGATTTTTGTTTCGGTTGTGGTCTAAGTAGTGATTACATGCAACGATAAACGAATTGGTAAAGTGCAACTTAACAATGCAACTTCGAGTCTGAACATTTTAACTATGTTATAAATAGCAACTGAACTACACGAGTAACTGTAATCAACAACTTTTATATGTCCTCCAACTAAGTTTTTCTGATGATTAAATCTCCATCATCAGATAGGCTAGTTTACATTGTCGTAACATACTTGTTTTGTCTGTAAGTTTGCCAGGAAAAAATGATGCACATTCAGTTGTCATAGGGTAATCTCTCGAATCGTACTTACTCGGCTTTTAAAACTGAAGACTGTAACGTAAAAACATTTCTGAAACGTAGGCTGTGACCACTGGAAGTTATGCCACAGATTTACCAGCTAATCTAGCGTAAAAACTACTCATATCACGATAAGCTGAAACTAACTCACCAAATCCTCTACTAATAAGGTAGTTAAGAGTGACGGGTTATCACTATTTATATATTTCAATTGTTTAGACAATTTTACCGTTTCTCTATTACAAAGTAAATTGCCATGGATCGCAGTTTCTTTAATGTGTGTAGAGCAGCAGGTAAGTTAAGTTCACGTCAGGATCTGGTAAGTTCTGCTGACTCCAAAATCGTACCGTTGCACTCTGATGGTGGAAGGCGAGGTCTTCCGACACTTATATGCAAATCCCCGCTCCTTAAGGCAGATAATTTGCATATCTCCACTTTCCCTCCCCATTCTGAACTTGCTCTACGGATGCTAACTGCTGTCGGTACAAGAAGCGGGAGAATTTTCTGCTAGCAGTGGTCAGAGTCGACTGCTTTCTTGAGACAACGCGAATGACAACTTGAATGTGAAATATGTGCTTATCGAGATCACAAATAAGTTGTGTGGTCCACTGCTACTTGTAATATGTCACCGACTGCCAGTCTAAATGTCATGCCACTTATTAGAGTAAATTAAATTTATACATCTAACAGACAGAAAGCGACGAATTAAGAAGTTCCAGTAATTGTTAATACTAGTTTTAAACATTTAGTAAGAGAAGAGAAAAATAATTTTGGTTGATTCTTTCAAACAAGAAGACAGCTAACAGTCAATGCTGATAATGATGTTTATTTACCTAAAAAGCACCGTAACCGACCTCTGACCAATAGGTTCGTCTTCAGACGACTGTTCACATCAAGATGCACATTTGTTGAAATTCATAAATGTCATGATGAAATATTCATGTGATAGTGGTGCCCTAGAATGAAAAACGGAATTTGAAACAGTGATCTTAATGAATGATGGTGTGTTGCAGCAGTCTAAGAAAGGTTATGAGAAATACGCCGCTACAATTCGTGTACTTCATTAAGCAAACTGTAATTTCATTTTTGCTACTACTGTTTAAATTTGAGACGAAGAGAAAGAATGTTTCACACAGGAGCCATATGAAGTTATTGGTAGAACTGACAAATGTGTGAATGGAAATACAAAATTTTCAAAATCAACTGTTTTCCATGTAAAATAAGTGAAAGGGAGAAAGTGCAATGATACAATGATTAGTCCGTATACTTTTATGAGCAATAACTTATAGCATTCGACATTATTTATAGACACTTCATACGTCGCAATTGCGCGTTTTCAGAGATAATCTTCTCACGAACAGGCGGTTGACACTCACTTCATATAACTAAATCATCGTAACAACGAATTTGTGATGATAAGAAAATTAAAGTTTGTAAACAATAAATTACTTAATTTTCGTTCCTGTCAGTCCCATCATATAATGCTCCTGCACACCAGGAGGTTTCGTCTTCGTCATCTGTTGGTGTTCTGTGTGGCCCCTAGACGCATGCCTAGGATTCGTGTCGTATTTGTGAGGTGTTATGTTCAAGTTACCTCAGTGTATGTACGTGCTATGAGCTTTATGCTATGCGCTTTTATTATTATCTATAGTGGCCACCCGTTGCTATACTGATACACTTAACAGGTGATGGAAGGGTCTTCGTCAAGTGCTGATACGTCTCATCAGATATTTGCAGCCACATTCTCTACATTACTTCAGATGCTCGTTGAATTGCGGGTGATAGACGGATTGCACAACAGAACCGTAATCGATATCGCTCAAGACTAATTTAATTTACTTGCAGGCAACACTGTCTGATGGTAAGACCGGGGAGACATTTTAAATTACTCTTTGTGCACTACCGTACATCTGCTTACCATCATAGAAGTAATGAGAGTCTCCAGCCTCAGCTAAAAAGAGAATTTTGCTGAGTGGGTGAAAGTCATTTTTTAAAATTGTAATAGTGGTCGACCAAAGAGTCCTGAAGAATCAATGAACACAAAACGTCTCAAAAAGCATTCCACATGTCATTACACCTCACTCATAGTCTTCCATTTTGTTTTGTAATGGATTTACAATGCGTGCATATATTCCTCTTAAGAAGCCACAAATATGACTTTGTAGCGGCAGACGACAACAAGTCTCCAGATGATTTGTTCGGTTAAGCTATCAACGGGGTTGGTACGTTGGCCGACAGGAGCGCTATGTGTGATTCAACTTCTCTTTGCTGCAATGCAAAGCCCTATGACCGTTTTCTTCCGACAAAAAGAGCTGGGCTGATATACTTTCCGTTACAACGATACTACTTGTCTCGTATCATTTATACCTGTGGATTGTTCCGCTTGTGCTACAGTGACCTGATATTTTGTGTTTATTTTTGGTCCGGAGTTTGGTTTGATGCAGCTCTTCACGCGACTGTATCCTCTGCGAGCCACAGTTTTCTTGTCTCCCCACTACTATTGAGTGCCTCCTCATTAGTTACTTGATCTAACTGTCTAATCTTCAACATTCTTCTGTAGCACCACTTTTCGAACACTTCCTTTCTCTGTTTGTCTAAACTGTTTATCGTCTATGTTTCACTCTAGAGAAATACTTTCAGAAAAGGCTTCTTAACACCTAGATCTATATTCTATGTTAGAAACCTCCCTTCTTCAGACATGCTTTTGTTACCACTGCCACTGCACATTTTATATCCTCCCTATCTCGAATCATCAGTCATTTTGCTGCCCTAATAGCAAAACTCATCTACTACTTTAAATGTCTTGTTTCGTAATCTAATTCCCTAGCATCACATGATTTAATTTGACTACATTCCATTATCCTTGTTTTGCATTTGTTGATGTTCGTCTTATATCCTTCTTTCAAAACAATGTCCATTCCGTTCAACTGCTTCTCCAAATCGTTCCCGTCTGACAGAATTACAATTACTTTGAGATTTGCAAATACCAAAGCTTTTATTTCTTTTCCCTGAAAAACTCCTACTCCAAATTTGACTTTGATATCCTTTATTGCTTGTTCGCGGGTAGGCTACAACCGTATCTCACTCCTTTCTCAACCACTGCTTTCCTTTTATTCCCCACGAGTCTTCTTACAGTCGTCCGATTTCTGTACAAGTTGTAAATTACCGTTTGCTCCCTGCATTTTACCTCTGCTACCTTCGAAATTTCGAAGAGAGCATTTCAGTCGACATTGTCAAAATCAAAGTCTACAAGTGCTCTAAACGTAGATTAATTTTTTCTTAACTCTTGTAATGTAAGTCGGAGGGTCAGTATTGTCTCACGTGTTCCTACATTTCTCTTGAATCCAAACTGATCTTCGCCGAGGTCGTTTTCTACCAATTTATCAATTCTTATGAACAGAATTGGTGTTAGTACTTTGCAAGCATGACTTATTTAATTGATAGTTAATTTTCACAGCTGTCAGGACCTGCTTTCTTTGAAATAGCAATTACTACATTCTTCTTGAATTCTGTGGGTACTTCGCTTGTCTCATGCACCTTGCATAGCAGATGGAAGAGTTTTGTAATGGCTGGATCTTCCAAGTCTATCCGTAGTCTACTCCCGGGCTCTTATTTCGACTTAGGTCTTTCAGTGCTTTGTCAAATTCTTCTCGCAGTATTATATCTCCCATATCATTTTCATCTACGTCCATCTTTCTTTCTATAACATTGCCTCCAAGTCTGCCTCCCTTGTGTAGACGCTCTATATACTCCTTCCACCTTTCAGCTTACCCTTCTGTGGTTGGGTATGGTTTCCCATCTGAGCTCTTGATAATAATACAGATGTTCCTCTTTCCCCGAAAGGCCTCTTCAGTTTTCCTGTAGGCAGTATCTTTCTTTTTGCCTCTGGGAATGCTTTACAGTTTAGAACATGGCTTCTAAATCTCTGTCTTGCAATTATATAATCAATCTGAATCCTTCCGATGTCTCCAGGTCTCTCCCACGAATACAACCTTCTTTATGATTCCTAAAACAAGTGTTAGGACTGAAAAACTCTTCCAGGAGGCTTCCTCTTTCGTTCCTTAACCACAGTCCATATTCACCTACTACTTTTCCTTCTTTTCTTACTGCTGATTTACAATCCCCCATCACCTATAAATTTTCGTCTCCCTTATCTATCTGCATAATTTCCTTTATCTTGTCACATATTTCATCGATCTTGATATCACCTGCGAAGCTAGTTGCATATAAACTTGCAGTACTGTGGTGGATGTGGGCTTCGTGTCTATCTTGGTTACAATAATGGAGTCGGTATGCTCTTCATAGTAGCTCACCCGCATTCCAATTTTCTTATTCATCAATAATAGTACTCCTGCATTACCTCAATTTGATTTTGTATTTATAACAATATATTCACCTGACTGCCACAGGGCTTTACTAATTCTCACTATATCGACCTTTACTCTATCGATTTCCCTTCTTAAATTTTCTATCTACCCGCGCGATTAAGGGCTGTAACATTCCACGCTCCAACCAGTGGAATGCCAGTTTCATTTCTCCTAATGTGACATCATCCTGAGTAGTTCCCGAATGGGGGTCTATATTAGCTCCGGAATATTTTACCCAAGAGGACGCCATCATCATTTAACAATACACTAAAGCAGCACGCCTTTAGGACAAATTGCGGCTGTAGTTTCCCCTTGCTTTCTGCCGTTCACAGCACTAGCACAAAAAAGCTGTTCTGGTAATGTTACGAGGCCAGATCAGTGAATCGTCCAGACTGTGCTCATTTCAACTACCGGAAAAGCTGCTACCCTTCTTCAGAAAACACACGTTTGTCCGGCCTGCCAACCTACGATACAGCTATCCTTATCCCAGAGGCATGAAAGCAACCCCACGGGTGTCAAGGTCCGTGGTTTACGGGACAGATCTGATTTATTCTAAAATAAATATTGTTCTTGATATACCAGAATTAATATTTCGCATCTCTACCTGGTTGAGTTGCGAGCGATTCCTGTTCAGTACTGAAGGCTATCAGCTAGTCTTGTGACAACTTGTTTGAGACAACCAACAACAACCGATCAGCAACAGACTAATTTGGAGTACTGTCTAACAAATTAAAATATTTCCCAGTACCGGCGTCAGTATATTAGCACTTCCGCATCCATCTACTGCGTTGTTCTACACCCTGGACGGAGAGTAGTGGTGGCCTCTATGCGATCTGTGGCAGACGTCCCGACCGCAGTGGCATCTTTCAGCAGGATAACTGTCAGTGTCTCAAATCCAGAATAGTGCTGCATTTGTTTCAGGAGTATCTGAGTGAACTCACGTTGACCATCGAATTCTATTGATGTGAAATTGATGGAACACCTATGAAATGGTATTTCACGCCAACTGCGTGATCACAAACGACCGGCTCGTAATTCTCGGGGATTGCGTGAATTGTGCGTAGATACCTGCTGCCACATACTTCAGAAAACCTACCGAGAACTTGTCAAATACTAATCACACAAAATCGCTGCTGTAGAGCATTCCAAGGGTAGACCAACTCGCTGTCAAGCAGATCACCATAATATTTTGGCTCATTACTGTGTGTGTGCGAGCGTCTCGAAGTCCACAACTTACCTAACCATTACCTGTTACTGGTTTCCAGCACATTCAAGGTACACTGTGACAGCAAACACATTGGAGCGACTTCACCGCTACGGAATTGAAGCCTTTCTTGGATAAATGTGTCTTCGATTTCTTGCCGCAGCAAATTCGTTTGTAAACTCAAGCCTCAATGGCCCTCTGCGTTGTCACTTCTGATTGTCACTTCTGATAACAGATAGTCCATTGGTCAGTAGTTTTGTCGAATCAAGTAACGACCACGGCATGGTGCCCCAAACATACATAAATTACCAGAGACTGTGTCTATGCCTATGATGGGGGAACATTTGTAGCGATGCTGATTCTGTCAGATGTTGCCCAAGAAGCTATCCATCACAGTGCATCACAAGAGGGTTGTTTTGCACATTCTGATCCCAACAGTTTTTTAATGACAGAACTACAGTAATTTATTCATTTCACTGGTTGTTGAGCTCCATGGTTGTGGATTATACGTATTATATTAAGAAATACAGCAACCAGCCAATTTCTATGTATTTTTATTTCTGACGGTAGACATTTCGGGCTTACACCCACCCTCAGTTGGCGCAACTCATATTTAAGTCAGTACATAGCAAAAATATGGACTTCAGTTTGAATGCTGCAGCCGCCGTCTGAAAATTAAGAATTCATTAAAGTATTACGCTTCGCAAGTTATATGTTTAAGAAATTTATCTCTTAACTGTACTTTCGCACTTACTATCGTGGCACAAACACTATTTCTTTGCATATTGTACAAATATAGAGCAGTATCGGGCGTGTTGTTGACTTGAATGTTGGTTTACATAGCAGTGAGAGAGCCAGTCAGCTCCTGCTGCTAATAAGGCGAGTACACCGTTAGTTTATTACATTTTTCTACCAGCTTCAAAGAGGAGCGACTTCTTTTCCATCATCCATGTAGTTACTAGTTTACTTTTGTAATTTCTAGCGTGTTAGATTGCTTACTAGGCATACCCTTTCATTTTAATAACAGTGTAGCGTAGAGTACCACATTTGTTATCGACCTTTGGTTGGTTGGTTGGTTTGAGGGATTGAAGAGACCAGACTGCTACAGTCATCGGTCCCTCTTTCCAAAATTTAAAACTTCCACACAGAATAAAAACGAACAACGGAAAAGACGGCAGACGCCACAGGACAAGAAAGACTTAGACAGAGACCAGACAAAAGGAATTCAAATCACACAGAGTGTGACAGTGGTTGGCCGACCATAGAGACAAAAAAGGAAAAGCCAACCACCGAGAAACACATCAAAAACTCAGTCTAAAATCGTAGGCCAAAGGCCAGACTCAATACACAAACGGCAAACACTTAGATTCAGTCATAAAAGCCCCTGCCCAAATAAAACGCAAAACTAAGCCTGCCATGGCCGTGTCATTTGTTAAAAGGGCAGGGAGCGTATCAGGCAGCGCAAATGTCTGACTGATCACAGCTAAAAGGGGACAGGCCAACAAAATGTGGACCACCGTCAAAGCCACCCCGCAGCGACATAGAAGAGGGTCCTCACGACGCAGTAAATAACTGTGCGTCAGCCGGATGTGGCCAATGCGGATCCTACAAAGGACAACTGAGTCTCTGCGCGTGGTTCACATGGATGACCGCCATACAGTCGTCGTCTCCTTGATAGCATGGAGTTTATTGGGTGTGGTAAGATCGCGTCATTCAGCGTCCAAAAGCGCGAAAACTTTGCGGCATAAGAATGCTCGCAAATCAGTGTCTGGGAGGCCAACGTCCAGAGATGGTTTACTGGTGACCTGTTTGGCCAGGCGGTCTATATGTACATTGCCTAGTATCCCAACATGGCCCGGGGTCCACACAAAGACAACAGAGCGGCCGCAATGGGCAAGAGTATGGAGGGACTCCTAGATAGCGCCAGACAAGAGCGAGGGAAACACTGGTAGATAGCTCTTAAACCGCTCAGAGAGACGCTACAGATAACGGAGGACTCACCTGTGCAGGAGCGGATTTTCTCTAGGGCACGAAAAATGGCGACCAGTTAAGCAGTGAAAACGCTGCAGCCAGCCGGCAATAAATGTTGTTCATAGTGGTCCCCTAGAGTGAGAGCATAACTGACACGACCAGCAACCATCGAACCGTCAATGTAAACAACGCCAGAGCCCTGATACGTGGCAAGGATGGAAAGAAAGTGACAGCGGAAGGCCTCTGGAGGGACTGAGTCCTTCGGGCCCTGTTCCAATTCGAGTCTAAGGCAAGGGCGGGGCACTCACCACGGGGCTGTACACAGAGGGGCCCGAAAAGAAGGTGGAAGAGGGAAATCCCCAAGCCCGGAGAGAAGCTCTCTGACACGGACTGCGATCATACAACCCAACCGGGTCCGACGTTCTGGGAGATGGACGACCGACTGAGGGAACAGGAGACGATAATTAGGATGTCTGCGCAAGCTACAAACATGCGTAGCATAAGCGGCCAGTAAACGTTGGCACCATAACCGCAGTGGAGGGACAATTGCCTCCACAAGCATGCTGGTCGCAGGCCTGGTCTGGAAAGCACCAGTGGCAAGTTGGATCCCACTGTGAAGGATTGGGTCCAGCACCCTCAATGCAGATGGGGATGCTGATCCATAAGCCAGGCTCCCATAATCCAAACAGGGCTGGATTAACGCCTGGTGGAGCTGTACAAGGGTAGATCGGTCGGCGCCCCAGCTGGTGTGGCTCAAGCATCGCAGAGCATTAAGATGCCGCCATCACATCTGTTTGAGCTGCCGAATATTCTGGAGCCAAGTCAACCAGGCATCACAAACCACACCAAAAAATCGATGTGTCTCCACCACAGCAAGAAGTTTGCCGGTAAGATAAAGCCGCGGCTCAGGGTGAACTGTTCGTCGCCGGCAGAGATGCATAACGCTAAGGCCCAAGACTGCGCCTTGCAGATAGGGCCCTCCAGCTGACGTTCAGCAGCTGCAATGCCAATGGAGTTACAGTAGAGGCAGAAGTCGTCAGCATACAAGGAAGCCGAGACAAACGTTCCCACCGCCGCAGCGAGCCCGTTAATTGCAATTAAAAACAGGCAGACACTTAGGACAGATCCTTGTGGTACCCTGTTCTCCTGAACTCGGGAAGAGCTGTGGGAGGTTGTGGAAGGTACGATGCGACAGAAAATTTCATAGAGAAATCGGCAGTGGACCCCGAAGACCCCAACCATGAAGCGTAGAGAGGATGTGATGACGCCATGTCGTTTCGTACGCCTTCCGCGTGTCGAAAATGACAGCGACGAGGTGCTGACAGCGGGCAAAGACGGTACGGATGGCTGACTCCAGGCTCACCAGATTGTCGGCGCAGAGCGGCCTTTATGGAACCCACCCTGAAACGGAGCCAGGAGGCCCTGAGACTCGAGTACCCATTTGCCGGGGTACTCGAGTACCCATTTGCCATTTCAACCGCCAGCTCACCATGCATTCAAGCAACTTGCAAAGAACGTTGGTGAAGTTAATGGGGCGGTAGCTGTCCACCTCCAATGGGTTCTTGCCAGTTTTCCAAATGGGGATAAAATTGCTTTCCCACCATTGCGACAGAAACAAACCCTCGACACAGATATGGTTGTAAAGGTCGAGGAGGCATCGCCAGCAGTCCACTGAAAGGTGTTTGAGCATCTGACAGTGGATGCGATCAGGCCCAGGAGCTGTATCAGGGCAAGCAGCTAGGGCACTGTGGAATTCCCACTCACTGAATGGAACATTGTAGGATTCAGGATGGCGGATGTGAAATGAAAGGCTCGTGGAAGGCCAGTGGGTAATTTGCAGAAGTGGAACTAAGAGCAAAATGCTCTGCCAAGTGGTTTGCAATTACATCAGAGTCAGTACAAACTGCTCCATTCAGTGAGAGCACAGGGATGGTGACAGGGGTCCGATAGCCATAGAGGCACCTAATTTTGGCCCAAACCTGCGATGGAGAGATATGGAGCCCAATGGTTGAGACATACCGTTCCCAGCACTCCTGCTTGGCTTGGCAAATAAGGTGGCGGGCCCGCGCACGCAACAGTTTAAAGGCGATGAGGTGTTCTATTGAGGGATGTCGCTTGTGTCGCTGGAGCGCCAGCCGGCGATCTTTATTCGCCTCAGCGATCTCAGGCGACCATCAATGCACAGTCCTCCGCCAAGGGGACCCCGAAGAACGGGGAATGGCTGATTCTGCGGCAGTAACGATGCCGGTGGTGACCGAGCGAACCACTGCATCAATGGCTTCATGAGGAAGAGGCGCAATAGTGGCCATGGAGGAGACCAAGTCCCAGTCAGCCTTATTCACAGCCCATCTGCAAGGGTGCCCAGAAGAGTGACGGTGTGGCAGTGACAGAAAGATCGGAAAGTGGTCACTACCACACAGGTCGTCATGCACACTCCGTTGGACAGATGGTAAGAGGCTAGGGCTGCAGATTGAAAGGTCGATGGCTGAGTAAGTGCCATGCGCCACACTGAAATGTGTGAAGGCACCATCATTTAAAATGGAAAGGTGGAGCTGTGTCAATACATGCTCAACTATGGCGCCTCGAGCTGTAGCCACTGACCCACCCCACAGTGGGTTATGGGCATTGAAGTCGCCCAGTAACAGGAAAGGTGGCTGCCATTGGGCTATCAGCGCAGACATGCTGTGACCCATCACCATCCAGTGGAAGATAAAAACTGCAGATAGTAACAGCCTGTGGCGTCCACACCCGAACAGCGACAGCCTCTAAAGGTGTTTGTAGAGGGACAGACTCGCTGTGAAGGGAGTGAAGGATGTAGATGCAGACACCACCAGATACCCTTCCATAAGCTGCCTAGTTCCTATAATAACCTCGATATCCACGGAGGGCTGGGGTTCGCATTGTCGGAAACCAAGTTTCTTGAAGAGCAATGCGCAGCAAAGGGTGAAGTCTGAGAAGTTGTTGGAGCTCAGCAAGATGGTGGAAGAAACCGCTGCAGTTCCACTGGAGGATGATATTGGCCATGGCTGAGAAAGGCGTATAGGGACTGGGGAGGCAGATTACACCACTGGGTCACCTGCTGCCTCCGATTGAGCACCTGTGCAAGTGCTATCCATTGCATCTAAGGGGCCGGCGAGATAGAGGTCCTCAGCGGACGCCAATAATCCACCTCGTCCTCAGACGCAGAGCTGGAAGGTTGCGATGGGGTGGGTGTCACCGCGAGTTCCTTGGGCTTAGAGTTCCTCTTCTTGGATTTCTCACACTGCTCCTTGGGTTTCACTGGCTGAGAGGGCTTCACCGATTTAGTCTCCGGGACAGAGAAGGATTGCGAAGCCCTATGACCAGCTGGTTGTGAGCACTTATGCCACTGTCAGGCGTCAGCCCTCCCACTTGTGGAAACCTGGGAGGGAGGGACCCAAGGGACCCCTTGCTAGCATGAGAAGCTGAAGAAGTTGGACGCTTCTCCGGCTTAGAAGCGGGGATGGATGTCCTCGATGTGTGTGTGTGTGTGTGTGTGGTGGGGGGGGGGGGTGTTGCTCGCGAGTTAGGTGGCGCAGGAGCAACAGGGGGTATAGTGGCCCCTACGGGCAAGGGGGTAATGTGTTGTACGGTTCTGCGAACCGACTGAAAGTCGCGTAACTGATGGGGCTAACACAGTTGTCGTTGCAACGGCATAGGAGGAAGTCATTCGCACAGGATGGAGGCGTTCATATTTCCTCTTAGCCTCAGTATAGGTCAGTCGGTCCAGGGTCTTATATTCCATGATTTTGCGCTATTTCTGTAAGATCTTGCAGTCTGGCGAGCAAGGTGAATGAGGCATTCCACACTTGACACAGATGGGAGGCGAGGCACATGGAGTATTGGGATGTGATGGACGACCACAATCTCGACATGTAAGGCTGAAAGTACAGCAGAAAGACATATGGCCAAACTTCCAACACCTAAAGCACCGCATCGGGGGAGGGATATAGGGCTTGATATTACAACGGTAGACCTTGACCTTATCCAGTAATGCATCAACCTTGAAGGCCAAGATGAAGGCACCGGTAGCAACCTGATTGTCCCTCGGACCTCGTTGAACACGCAGGACGAAATGAACTCCTCGACGCTCTAAGTTGGTGCACAGCTCGTCATCAGAGTGCAAAAGTAGGTCCCTATGAAAAATAATACCCTGGGCTATATTTAAACTCTTATGTGGTGTGATGGTAACATTAACATCCCCCAACTTGTCACAAGCAAGTAACCTGTGTGACTGGGCAGAGGATGCCGTTTTTATCAAAACTGACCCAGAGCGCATTTTGGACAAGCCCTCCACCTGCCTAAACTTGTCCTCTAAATGCTCTACAAAGAACTGAGGCTTTGTGGGCATGGAAGAGTCCCCATCAGATCTCGTACAAACTAGGAACTGGGGCTAATAACTATCACCGCCATTCTGAGACTTACGCTCCTCGCACGGTGTGGCCAGGGAGGGGAACGTTTTCGGATCGTATTTCTGAGCGTTAAATTGAGCCCAAGAACGCTTAGAGACTGCTGGCGGCTGGCCACCAGCGAGAGAAGATGTACCGCGTTTCATTGCGGGTCATCCGCCCTGCTGGCCATTGCCGGGAGTCCCAATGCCCCAGGGAGATAGGCATCAACTCCTTGGCATACGTGGGGAGTTAACGGCGCAGGCATCAGCAGAGCGATCCCTGTGTTGTAAGAGAGCTACAACCAACAGGGTACATGGCGGCCCCACCACAACAGACTGGCTACCATGCTGGATCTTAGGTGCAGAAATATCGTCGTCGCAGAAAAACGCAACACTGCACAGTGCAGCGTGGTAATCGCTCCCAGGGACGTATCCTCAGCTAAGAGATGGAAAACGAGCGGGACAGCATTGCAACGATAAGAAAGCCAGCTAAAGGTCTCAACGCACGATGGATACAGTGCACCATGTAAGGCCCCCTTCCCCAATTGGCTGGCTCTTCTGAAGAATTTAGAAAGATGGAGGGCAAACCCGAGAGGGGACCATCACATAAGGCCAAAACTTTTGAGAATCCTTTTAGTCGCCTCTTACGACAGGCAGGAATACCGTGGGCCTATTCTTACCCCCAAACCCTCAGGGTGGTATCGACCTTTGTATCGACCACCGTATCATATGGGCTTTTGCTTGTTTTCGTTAGAACAGCTCAGTGTCTGTTAGACTATCAGCGAGAGAGCACTGCGTGTTCCTGTTGATAATAAGGCGAGTACATCGTTCGTTTATTACATATTTTTAGGAGCTTAAAACAGAAGCGACTTCAGTAATGCATAGGAAATGTGATTACTGTGTGTATATCCGAGCTAAGTTGTTGACCCTTCGCTCACATCTCCAGGCTGTGTTGGCTTCCTTCAGACTGCTTGAAGCTGCTTCCAAGGGGCATTACTGTGGGGGGTCGGACGAGGATATGCTAGGGACGTCGAGCACGTCCCATGAATCCCCCAATCGGCCCACTGCTTGCTCTGAGGTTGATCCCTTACCAGTGGTGGAGTGAGAGATCATTCTGAAGTCTGGCAGGCAGCGAAAGACTTTCCAAGGGTCCGGTTGTTAGGTCTTCCCGGTTCTTTTGACGAACATGTTTCCAGCATTATATGTGGCTGACGAAGTCTCTGAGCTGGATGCACTCATCCAGCCTGTTACAGAGAAAGCTTCTAGGCCCGTAAGGTCTGGGAATTCACAGAGGGTGGCTTTGCTGGTAACTTGGAGCTCCAACGTTAGGTGCATAATGGGGCCCCTTAGGAACATGGCTGCCAAGGAGGGGAATGAAATGAGTGTGCACTCCGTGTGCATACCAGGGGATGTCATTCCGGATGTGGAAAGCGTGCTTCCGGATGCCATGAGTAGTACAGGGTGCTGCCATCTGCAGGTGGTGGCCCATGTCGGTATCAATATTGTGCGTCGCTTTCAATTGGAGGAGATGCTATCTGGTTTCTGGCAGTTTGCTGAAATGGTAAGGACGGCCAGTCTTGCTTGCGAGATTAAAGCGAGGCTCACCATCTGCAGCATCATCAACGGAACAGACTGTGGTCCTCTGGTGCAGAGCCCAGTAGTGGTCTGGATCAAGGCTCAGGTGGTTCTGTGACTGTGTAGGCTGTAGATTCCTTGACTCCAGCCATCGGGTGGTGGGTTTCCGGGTTCCGGTTAAAAGGTCAGAAGTCCATTACTCTCAGGAAGTGGCTACACTGGTAGTGGGGACTGTGTGAAAGAGACGGAGCGGTTTTTCACGTTAAAAGGCCTCATTAAATCACAGGAAGGGCGTCCGTCTGCAAGGGGCAGATCACACACAGAAGGCAGTTGTAGAAACGATTGGTATTGTAGTTGTAAATTGTCGTAGCTGTGTTGGGAAAGAACGAGAGCTCCAATCCTAATAAAAAGCTCAAATAGTTGTAGGTACAGATAGCTGGCTAAAGCCGGAAATAAGTTCAGCCGAAATTTTTCCAAACTACCTAATAGTATCCAGAAAGGATCGATTTAATACAGTTGGTGTCGGAGTATTTATTGCTGCAGAAGTAGGTTAACTTGTAGTGAAATCGAAGTAGAGAGTTCCTGCGAAATGGTATGGGTAAATCATAAGGAGGGCTGCGTATGTTTCATTTTGTCAGAGTAGTAAACGGTCGTCGTCCCGAAGACCTCCTGCCAAAAGAGTGTACGTACTGAAAAAAGTATTCGTAGAGGTTACACTTGACAATCGGACAAAACCATTCAATGGATTGTTTTAACGACCCCCTGACTCAGAAGATACAGTTGCTGAAGAAATAAAAGGAAACTTTAGTCTCATTTCAAATATGTACCCCACTCATACAATTATAGTTGGTGATGACTTCAACGCCGGCCGCTGTGACCGAGCGGTTCTAGGCGCTTCAGTCTGGAACGGTTCGAATCCTGCCTCGGGCATGGATGTGTGTGATGTCCTTAGGTTAGTTAGGTTTAAGTAGTTTTAAGTTCTAGGGGACTGATGACCACAGATGTTAAGTCCCATAGTGCTCAGAGCCATTTGAACCATTTGATGACTTCAACCTACCCTCGACACGTTGGGAAAATTATACCGTTAAAGCCGGCGGTAAGTATAAAAGTCATCCGACATTGTACTGATTGCTTTCACAGAAAATTATTTTGAACAATTAGTTCATGATCCCACTCGAAGCGTAAATGGTTGTGAAGGCATACTTGACCTCTTAGCAACAAATAACCCTGGACACGTAGGGGGTATCATGACGTATACAGGGATCACCGATCAAAAGACAGTTGCTGCTTGCCTGAATACCGTAATACCTACAACCATCAAAAACAAACGCAAAGTAAATCTAGTTAAAAATGCTGATAGAAGTGCTCTTAACGCCTTTTTAAGAGACAGTCTCCACTCATTTCGATATGATCACGTAAGTGTAGAAAATATGCGGAATGATTTCAAAGAAATAGTATTGTCGCCAAATGAGAGATATATACCGCATAAACTAATAAGCGACGGTACTGATCCCCCATGGTACACAAAACGGGTGAGATAGCTGTTGCAGAAGCAACGAAAAAAGCACGTCAAATTTAAAAGAACGAAAAATCCCCAAGATGGGCAAAGTTTTGTAGAAGTTCGAAATATAGCGCGCACTTCAATGTGAGATGAAACTCAGTCTCGGAATCTGGCAGGAAACCCAAAGTGATTCTGGTCATACATAGAGCAGACCAGTGGCAAGACGTAATTAGTACCTTCACTCGCGATATCAATGGTGAAATCACTAATGACAGTGCCAATTAAGAAGAGTTATTAAACACGGTTTTCCGAAAATGTTTTACCAAAGAAGACGAAGTAAATCTTGCTGAATTCCAATCAAGAACAACTGCCAAGATGAGAAACATAGAAGTAGATATCCTTGGTGTAGAAAGTAGCTTAAATCACTTATTAAAGGCAAGGCCACCAGTCCATATTGTATACCAGTCAGGTTCTTTTCAGAGTATTCACATACAATAGCTTCATATTTAGCAGTTATATACAACCGCTCAGCTACAGGAAGTTCCCTACCTAAGGACCGGAAAATTTCTCAAGTTACACCAATAACCAGAAGGGAAATAGTAGCTATCCGCTGAATTACAGGCCCATATCACTACCGTCGATTAGCAGTAGGGTTTTGGAACATATACTGTCTTCGAACATTATGAAGTATCTCGAAGAATACGATTTATTGACACATAGTCAGCACGGATTCAGAAAACAACGTTCTTGTGAAACACAACTATCTTTTTATGCGCATGATGTAATGAGTGCTATCGACAGGGGATGTCAAATTGATTCCATATTTTTAGATTTCGAGAAGGCTTTCGACTCCGTTCCTCGCAAACGTCTTCTAACCTAACTGCGTGCTTACAGAATATTGCCTCAGTTGGGCCACTGAATTCGTGATTTTCTTTCAGAAAGGTCACAGTTAGTAGTAAAAGACCGAAAGTCATCGAGTGAAAGATAAGTAATATCCGTCTTTCCCCGAGGGAGTGTTATATGCCCTCTATTGTTCGTGATATATATTAACGACATAGGAGACAATCTTAGTAATCCTATTAGATTGTTTGCAGATGTTGCTATAATTTATCGTCTTGTAATGTCATCAGATGACCAAAACGAATTGCAAAATGATTTAGATGAGATATTTGTATGGTGCGATAAGTGGCAGTTGGCCCCGAATAAAGAAAAGTGTGAAGTTATTCCCATGAACACTAAGAGAAATCCGCTAAATTTCGGTTACGCGGTAAGTCATACAAATCTTAAGGCTGTAAATTCAACTAAATACTTAGAGGTTACAATTACAAATAACCTAAACTGGAACGATCACGTAGATAATATTGCAGGTAGAACATACCTAAGACTGCGATTCTTTGGCAGAACACTAAGAAGTGCCACAGATCTACTAAAGAGACTTCTTACACCACGCTTGGCCGCCCTATTCTGGAGCATTGCTGTACGCTGTGAGATGCGTATCAGGTGCGACTGACGGATGACATCGAAAAAGTTCAAAGAAGGACGACTCGTTCTTTACTATCGCGAAATAGGGGAGACATTGCCACAGACATGATACATGAATTGGAGTGGCAATCACTAAAACAAATGCGTTTATCGCTGAGACGGTATCTTATAATGTAATTTCAATCACCAGTTTCTTCCTCCGATAGCGAACACATTGTGTTGGCATCCACCTACATAGGGAGATCATCACAATAAAATAAGAAAAATCAGGGCTCCTACAGAAAAATTTAAGTGCTCGTTTTTGCCGCGTGTCGTTCGAGAGTGGAGAGGTAGATAAACAGCTTGAAGGTGGTTCACTGAACCCTCTTCCAGACACTTTATTGTGAATAGCAGAGTAATGACGTAGATGTAGAAAATCATGTCTATGGTTTGAGCTACATTTTGTTTAGTGGCTGCTGTTGAGGTCTGTTTGGTGCTTACATTAATATCTTAAATTTAAACTTCTCTATGATTAACTATTGAAATTGTGTAGCTTGTACCTACTGTGTGTTGTGTATAGTTAATTACCAAGTGGAAATCTGACTTTTTATATATTGCATATTACAAAAAATATGATACATTTGATGTAAAAAAATCAATATTACATATTTCACTTCCACAGTTAATAAAACTGATTTACTGGAGTGGAATTTATATTAAATAAATACAGAACATCTGACTTAAATGTTATAGAGTTAGTGTATACGTTGGGTCGACTCACACGTTTATAACGGGTGGCGGGGACAAAGAACCCAGTGATTTCTTTAAAGTGCGTTATCTGAGAACTACCTTGAGCGGTTAAACAGAAAACCGACTCTTGGCGATAACATTTTAGACCTTTTCATGAGAAACAGACCCGAACTATTTGAAACAGTTAACGCAGAACAGGGAATCAGCGATCATAAAGCGGTTACACCACCTGTGATTTCAGCCGTAAATAGAAATATTAAAAAAGGTAGGAAGAATTTTCTGTTTAGCAAATGTGACAAAAACCAGATTTCAGAGTACTTGACGGCTCAGCACAAAAGTCTTATCTCAAGTACAGGTAGAGTTGACGATCAGTGGACAAAGTTCAAAACCATCGTACAATATGCATTAGATGAGTATGTGCCAGGCAAGATCGTAAGAGATGGAAAAGAGCCACCATGGTACAACAACCGAGTTAGAAAACTTCTACGGAAGCAAAGGGAACTTCACAGCAAACATAAACATAGCCAAATCCTTGTAGACAAACAAAAATTACACGAAGCGAAATGTAGTGTGACGAGGGCTATGCGAGGGGCGTTCAACTAATTCGAAAATAATGTTCTATGTACTGACTTGTAATAAAATCCTTTGATATTTTGGTCTCTTGTCAAAGCGGTAGGTGGATCAAAACAAAATGTCCAGACAGTCTGCGACCAAAATGGTAATGAAACAGAGGATGACAGATTAAAGGCCGAAATACTAAGTGTCTTTTTCCAAAGCTGTTCCACAGAGGATGACTGCACTGTAGTTCCTTCTCTAGATTGTCGCACAGATGACAAAATGGTAGATATCGAAATAGATGACAGAGGTATGGAGAATCAATTAAAATCGCTCAAAAGAGGAAAGGCAGCAGGACCTGATGGGATACCAGTTCGATTTTACACAGAGTATCCGAAGGAACTTACCCCCATTCTTGCAGCGGTGTACCGTAGGTCTCTAGAAGAACGTAGCGTTCCAAAAGATTATAAAAGGGCACTGGTCATCACCGTTTTCAAGAAGGGACTTCGAACAGATTTGCAGAACTATTGACCTATATCTCTAACGTCTATCAGTTGTAGAATTTTGGAACACGTATTATGTTAAAGTATAATGACTCTGTAGGAATCAGCATGGGTTTCGAAAAAGACGATCGTGTGAAACGCAGCACGCGCTGTTCGTCCACGAGACTCTAAGAGGGCCACAGACATGGGTTCCCAGGTAGATGCTGTGTTTCTTGACTTTCGCAAGGCGCTTGATACAGTTCCCCACAGACATTAAATGAACAAAGTAGGAGCATATGGACTATAAGACCAATTGTGTGATTGGATTGAAGAATTCCTAGATAACAGAACGCATCATGTCATTCTCAATGGAGAGTAGTCTTCCGAAGTAAGAGCGATTTCAGGTGTGCCGCAGGGGAGTGTCGTAGGACCGTTGCTGTTCATAGTATATGTATCGGAAGTTCATTGAGGCTTTTTGCGGATGATGCCGTTGTATATCGAGAGGTTGTAACAACGGAAAATTGTAATGAAATGCAGGAGGATCTGCAACGAATTGACGCATGGTCCAGGGAATGGCAATTGAATCTCAATGTAGACAAGTGTAATTTGCTGCGAATACCTAGAAAGATCCTTTATCATTTAGCTACAATATAGCACCTCAGCAACTGGAAGCAGCTAATTCCGTAAATTATCTGGGAGTGGGCTTCAGAAGTGATTTAAAATGGAATGGCCATATAAAATTAATCGTTGGTAAAGCAGGTGTCAGACAGATTCACTGGAAGAGTCCTAAGGAAATGCAGTCCGAAAACAAAGGAAGTAGGTTACAGTACACTTGTTCGCCCACTGCTTGAACACTGCTCACCGGTGTACTATCCACACCAGATGGGGTTGAAAGAAGAGTGAGAGAAGATCCAACGGAGAGCAGTCCGCTTCGTTACAGGATCATTTAGTAATCGCGAAAGCATTACGGAGATGATAGATAAAACTCCAGTGGAAGACTGCAAGAGAGACGCTCAGTAGCTTGGTACTGGCTTTTATTGAAATATCGAGAACATACCTTCACCGAGGAGTCAAGCAGTATATTGCTCTCTCGCGAAGAGACCATGAGGATAAAATCAGAGAGATTACAACCCGCACAGAGGCATACCGACAATCTTTTTTTTTCCACGAACAGTACGAGACTGGAATAGAAGGGAGAACCGATTGAAGTACTCAAGGTACCTTCCACCACACACCGTAAGATGGCTTGCGGAGTGTGGATGTAGATGTAGATCGGAATGCCTAGGGGCACAATTATTGTGTCCTGTGGTATGAGTTTTTATTTCGCCTGCGGGTGTGGTGAGTTACAGTGTTAATTTAAATGACCCGCTGCCTCTGACTGTTGCGCATTGGGCAAGCGGGCAGTGCCCTCTACTGTTAGCCAGGCGAGCACCGACGGCGATCCTTTGAACGGCAATGAGTCGGATGCCAGCCTCCACGGTTGCGTGTGCGGTGGACCATCAAGACGTTGTTGTCTTAGAGGGATATCCCGAAACTGACATGCTTATGTTTTTTGCTGCTAGCTGTGATGTGGTTTTGTTTATTGCAGTATTTGCTTTGTGGTTGAATGTGTGGGAATCAATTTTAATATTTGCTCACGCGTTAATTTTGGACTGTATTAATTGTTTAAAGTAATTGTTTTAATAGTGTTCAGTTCATCAGTTTAGTTAGCTGTTTATAATGGGATTTTGTGCGTTCTATGGAACATTTCCCTGTCTGAAGCAGTCTTCTGCTTAAGTGAATGACATGTGTGTTTATTTATTGTGGCATCTATATAAGTCCGTTTCCTGTGCACTTGAAATTTACGTCTATTGTTGGAGATACCTACGGAAAGACGCAGGACATTTAAACCATTGCCAGGTTGGCGTTCATCAGTAGCATGGTAGCTACCCACAGCAATGTCATGTCTCTGCTGTTGCATTTTGTTGTAACAGGAAAAATAGTTAAGTGATAGTACTTGTGTCATCAAACCAGTGAACTCATATATTTCTAGTAGAGCTTTTGTGCTTAAGCAATTTATTCTTAGTTATTTCTATTTTTGCATGACATAAACGTTTGTGTAGAAGTTTTTCTACAGTTAATTAGTTTACATCTATTGCGTACTGAGAATTTCTCTTCAGCTATCAGAATCCGTAGTTAACTAACAACAGAATAAAAGACGAAGCCAACAATTATCTTACAAGTAATACCACGCCGTACAGTCAATCAGGAATATACAAAATTAACTGCACTTCATATTCGAAGACATATGTTAGCCAAACAGGAAAAAATTTCAGTATACCTCCCGTGAACCCAAAGATTCACTTCGTTTAAAACAACTTACATAAATCCGCATTTTGTTTACATGTCACCCACCGAGACCTGTAATGTCATCAATAAAAAGAACTCTGGTTGCTGTAGTTCTTAATATAATATCATTAGGTTGTGCGTTTAGTATGAACCTTATTTCATCAAAAACAATCGCGTATTTCTTTACGAGGCTGCGCTTGACAAGAGAAAAGCGTAAAATTTAATGTAGCGCCGATTCCGTGTACAGAGTTCTGGAACATTTGTATGGACTGACCGATGTAACTATTACTGTATTTGCGAAGAGTTTTAAAAATTTTAGGAACTTTGAGATGAAGGACGTCTCTTTGTGGGCGCAGTGCATCGTTTATTTTATTTTATTTTATTTTACGTGGTCGGAAATCCACTCTTGCCCTTTAAAACTATGAGTCGGTCTTTGAACCTCAGATAAATCACATCCTTTACGAAAGGGAGTAGTTGGCAAATCGTATTCATTTTCAGAAAGTGGCTGTTTTCGGATCCATGTTCTTCTATACATAAGATTTTCGTTCTCCAAAAAATGGTTGCTGTATGCGAGCATAAAAGACACCACGTGATTCTATAACAGGACTCTTGTCAGTATGTAGGCCTATTAGATATGCGCGTCTGTATGGAGAGCTGTCTTGCAAAGTAACCAAGCCTATTTTCGGCTTGAGAGGCATATTTAACCCGGAGAGGAAGAGAGAGAAACAGATAGAAAGAGATCGGAGATGCCAACAACTCACAGTACAGTAACTTTTCCCCTGGAACTGTGAATCGCTGTACAGCAGTAAACACCCACGCAATTACAGACGAAAATGCACAGGACATGTATTAACACAAATTGCTACAATATTTTACTGTAGGTAGTGATACCTTCGATGGTGACTTAGAAACTATCGTCGGCATTATCCGTTCTACCGTCGATTAATATAATTTGATAGTCAGTATCGTCCATAAATTTCTTCACCAACAATCATTAAATATACATATAAAGTAATCTGACTCTTTTAATTGATTTTGCAATGTCAAAAAACAAAATGCATTAGCCGTTAGTGTTTTCAACTCCAGAGAGAGAGGGATCCGTGATAAACTTGAAATAGTTTTAAGGAACACTTACTGTACTGTGGAGCGATCGAAATGGTTGAAAATGAAAACACTTGCTTAAGCCACGGTCGCAGTACAGACACCCGTGTCTACATGGTGTAGTATCTACACAGCGATGGTAGCGTACGAATTATGCTCTTCATTTCCTGTAATCTTGAAAGATGGAGTAGTTACATTGCTACTTTCAATACTTAATTTACTATTTTTACGTTTCAGTTATTCCACTTACTAGTCGCTACCGGTTTACTGTATAGTTGTAGTTCTGTACCTAGTATCGATAGCGAATAGGTTACTCACCGTTGGTTTAGTCTGTGATGTAGCCAGAACATGCTCTTTGAGTTTTCGCTGTGTTGGCCAATCACCCACAGCCTAGCCCGTTGAGAATGCTGAGGCATGAGTATGAAGGAATTACTCTCGCATTTTGAGTGTCGAAAGTCGGTGGTGTTTTGGTGTCTGATGCTGGTAATTGCTGTGATCCCGTTTGGCGTGGTGGTTATAGGCTGCTCGTCTGTGTACTAGCTGTGCACACTCGCAATACGGTCTTGTTAATCATACATAGCGATCATGTGCTTCATGTGTACACATTTCCTTCATTCGAATCACGAAGTTACTGAAACTTTCACCACTCGGAACCGTGTGTTGTTTGTGAAGATACTGTCTGTGTGAGGACAGTGTGTTTCGAGGCTCGGTGCAGAATCTACTTACCATTAATTCATCCAAATGGTAGTGAGCCCAGTTTTCTCACGCTCCCGTCAACGAATTTTCGACGATGTTTTGCTACTTGTAAGACTACATGTTGTTTAAATTTCTTATGGATCAGTACACATTATATCATGTGCTATCTAAATTCTAATAGAACAAGTACTAATCTGTACGACGTAATGCGGCAAACCATCTTCAGCCCGAAAAAAGCGCATCACTTGTTTGTATTGCCTCAACTTATTTTCGATTTTTATGTGGTACGACAATGAAGAGTTTTTTAAACTGGTTATATAGTCTTCTTATATGTTTGTGTTAAGCTGTATTAGATGTGTGAAACCTGATGGTCGAGAAAAGCTGTGTCCTGTCAAGTCAGCGAGTTTGCTACGCCTGGCCGACTGCTAAATCGCAGCGTACGGCAAAGATAAAAATTGTAATGCAGCCAGCCACTACCAACGTTTGCCGGTGACTGGTAAGAAGGAACACTTATTGTAAAAGAGAAAGTTAGAATGATATGTTTGTTCGCAGAGAATGGGTCTTCGCGTGTTCTTTCAGAATTTAAGTTGTATCGTCCAAGTACTGTTCGAGTAATGAGCCTCGAGAGAGATTACCTCAAGGGTGTGTGATATCGGGTTACACGTACGATACGTGAATTAGTCTGCAGTGAGGATATAACTCAACTGTATTCAAAGCAGTTCTAGGTCGTTTATAAAGATATTTTGAGAAGGTTATCGGCTTGTGTAGAAAATATTTCTCCGATTTTGGTAGAGTGTAGGCTCGCCAGGTACAGAAAAAAATCTCCGATTGATTAAAATGTGAGATTAGTTTCTCCTATGTAGGCTTAATGATGCTTAATAGTCACGCAATGGTAGGCGAACCCCGTATTAACATTCTTGAAAGATTTTCCTTTGGATGGTGTAAGTGAAGAGACGTCTTCCCGTGAAGTCGTTTAGTTATTTTGTGGTTGAAGATTAAAGCACGCGTTAAGGGATTGTAGCGTTGCATAGCATTATTGTAGTTGTATAGGTACAGACAAGCACTGAGGAATAATGACTTAGCGATATTTGGTTAAGATTCATTGTGTGACTTCTGCGTGAGCATCGCAATGTAGTAAATTTCGAAAAGCTCGTTAGATGCCCTGAGTGCGTAGTCTATATTAAAGAGTATGGTCGTCCTACATAAACATTATTTATTGAGAAACAAGGGCGAATTTATTCAGAAGTTAAACAAGAACAATTTATAAGAGAACAACTTAATTCTCTTTAAAAGACATCATCGAGTGCAGCGTTTTGAGTTTTTAATATTAATGTGCTGAATTTCATGTAGTGGAAAAGTGTCGGTGACTTTTGGGCACTTTTTATTTAAATTACATTTCCGCTTAGTAGGGTCTGGAATAGAGAACCAACACTTGTAGAGTAAAACGCTCATTTACATCTGTAAACAGTTAATTTCAGGAAATAAAGAATTAACGGTTTTAAACTGAAAAAATCAGTACCCGAGTTGTCCTTTATCCCCAAATTATTAAAAAAAAAATCAAAGGCTCAGCTCAGAGCAGACTAATATATTGAATACATCTTTTCGTAATATAGTAAATCCAAAAGCCAGTAGAGTAAAAATCTGGAATATTGACGAAAGCAAAATGCAAAGAAATTGAAGAGAAGGAATACTATTTGTAGGGTAATAACTTGCAACGGAAAAAAATTAATCTTTATTCAGATAGGAAAAATAATTTTACGTTTTATTGAAAAGTGATTGAATATAAATGAAAAGTTAATCCGCTTGATTCTGGAAGTTTGAGTTTAGCGAAATAGTTTATTACTATAAAATTTCAATAGAGTAAAGGATATTGTTGCAGTAAGATGCTACTGATAGAGGTTACCGTTGATTGCCTTGTGAACGTATTCTCCAATTTACGTAAAAATTTATAACGTTCACACTGACTGCTTAATTATGACAGCGGATCAATATGATATTTTCATCAGTGATACACGAAAGCTATCGTTTCTTGTACCCAGGATATTGAGAAAGTGTTCAGTTCCGTTGTCAGAGCACACAGAGTAAGCTTCACTATAGGTTGCTGTTATTGGTAAAGTAAATACTTCATTCCTACTCCCCGTAGACCCTCGCATTTAGAATTTTTTTGGTGACTGATACTAGCTTCGGTGGTAGTTTGTCTTTAGAACCTAGTGAACCCAAGCTGAATATCAAATCTTATATGTTAGTAGAGACGGTTATTTGAAGTCACACGGATTACGCGATTGAGTATAGGCAAGGTCATGTTAGTACACCATGCAGTATTACGACGGTGAGCTCCATTGTCAGACGTTGCCTTTCACCTACATCTTGCAGTGCTGTTAGATCCTGTTCGTACACTAAATCTCCTACGAGTTAGTGGTATTTATAGTGTGGCGCAGTACTATGAGTTACAGTCTCAGAGTCAGTTACACGTATTTACATTCAGATCTTCATGCAAATTAATTTACTTTACCACTCACTTTCTTGTTTCTACAAATTATGCCGACTTGCACACAGCAGTTTCAATACGATAACTTGATGTGAATCGTTTGGTTTACTTTTATCAATTGGTAAAATCGTTGGGGATCTATCACTGTAGTTAACTTCAGCAAGAACAGTAGTCACTATGAAAAGTAAAATTCCCATTTCGTTGCATGTCTTTCGGAAGAAAAAGGTGTCCGTGTTGTCGCAGCTGACAGACACACAGTGCTCTATTCTATGCATTATTTGATGCCTTTTATCTGCGAGTGATTGTAACGAACCAAGTCCACATGTCCATTGCACTGCATGGGCCTGTGAGCCTCATTACTTTACGTATCTTTATTCTGCTTTGGAGACCATATTCACTTACCTTGTTTCCTTTTGCTATGCCGGTCCCTGAAGAAAACAATTTTTGGCCTTCGTTTGCTTCGGACCAAGAGGTACACACCTGTAAAGGATCACGGTTCCGAAGGCAATATCAAACATTTACCATGATGCACATTGACTATCTTGTCATAAAGTGGGATATATGTATGAACAGTTACGGGGATTACTTTTGAAACAATAAACAGTTTCAATAAACAGTTTACTTTTTTGGCGTCTGTCTCGTTTTCATTTGATTGCCCCTTACATGTTTAGAGTAGCTGTACCCCTGGTTCACGGCCTGGTACAACAAGGAACGAGATTTATCCTACGGAGTCACACGTCTCCATTTATACTCGGCAGTATCTCGACAATTCCGTGCCCACAGTAGTTGTAGTGAACGTCGTCGTTGGATCAACATGCGAAGACGTAGAGACCGTCTGTTGCGAAGCACCGTGTTCAGTAGCGTATGCTGGTGTTCAAAACTGGTTCAAATGGCTCTAAGCACTATGGTACTTAACATCTGAGGTCATCAGTCTACTAGACTCAGAACTACTTAAACCTAACTAACCTAAGGATATTACACACATCCATGCCCGAGCCAAGACTCGAACCTGCGACCGTAGCAGCAGCACGGTTCCGGACTGAAGTGCCCAGAACAGCACGGCCACAGCGGCCGGCTACACTGTTGTGCTCCGCAACACATGCCAGCGTCAGCATTACACTCGGTCGCCAGACATACCATAGATCGTTGCCTGGGTCAGTCTTCGATCTGCACTTTCTGCGAAGAGACATAGACTTTCAACATCCAATCGCATATTCGTAGTTTCACAGTCTTTCAACACGACACTACCACACCAGCAGACTATCAGGTTTTCCACTTTCAAGCTGCTTATTGGCATGTACAGGGCAATAACATCTGCGCTTTCGTCATAGTCGCTTATGCAGTGGATTTCCCCATTCAGGGCTCGAGTCACCCCTCGAATGATTTATTCATCGGTCGTGTTTTGCTCCGTTTGTATACACTTCTCACTACGTAACGTGCCAGTACAGCAACCAGACAGCGTTACCTCGCGGTGGGCAGCAGTTATAATTTTTTGATTCATCAGTGTACGAGGTAAAACCGAACTTATTTTAAACATAACTTGTTCACATTTTAAGCACAATCCGTCAATCAGTACTCTCCAGTTGCACTAATACATTTGTCTAACCTTCTATTATATTTTTCAAAACGTTGTTAAAATTCATTTTTTGTGATGCGTGACAGCGCCTCCTCCGTTTTCTCTTCATCTCAGCAACATCAGCAAAACACTTCCTAATTTTCATTCTAGGAAACAAACAAACAAAAAATCACACGGGGCTAGAACGAGTGAGTATGATGGATGAGGAAAAGGGGCCATGCAATTCTTGGTCAGGAGCATAGTTATGATGGTTAAGCAGTCGCCCAACTGCCTCGAATCAGGCCGGTTCCGCCGCAAACTGTTGGACAGTCTGTTCAAAAACTCTCAAGTAGAAAGCCTGGATAGTTGTCTGACGCTGCAGAAGAAACTCTGAATGGACGACTCCTCTGATTTCGAAGAAACATATCAATTTTGTATTATTGTTTGATTTCACGTGAATTGATTTCTTGGGGTGAAGAAAACTTGAAGCCTTCCAGTGTCTTGATTGTTGCTTTGATTCAGGACCGAGCACCAAGTTTCGTCACCAGGGATAACTTATCAAAAAACAGTTCGAATGGTTTCGGGGCTCTTCTTTCAAAGCACAGCATGCCTCCACGCGACCTTGTTTTTGTTCAGAATTTGGCAGCCACCCTTTTCATTCCCAGGTCTTCTGTCACAGTTCGCTGCACTGAAGTCCAAGTCACTTCCGAAATTTCCACAGTTACGTCAGCGGTTCGTCATAGATCTTCGTTGACGATTGCACGAATGTTTTCAACATTTTCATGTGTGTCGGTCGTGGAAGGACGACAAGAACGAGGCTGGTCTCAATTGGCTTTTCACCATTTTTGAAACGGTAAATCCACTCAAGCAGTTGACTTTTCGCCATAACATCGTCCTTGTACGCCGTTTTCAACAGTTTCTGTTCCACTTTTTTCGAGAAAAGAAAAACAGAATTTCACTTCCACATTCTGTTCACGAAATTTTGCTACTGCCAAAATGGCAACCACACAGAACAGTTGTCATTAAAATCCCTGCCGAAACTGGACCTGACAGTCTTCAGAGACCGCATTCGGCCCACTGATCCTGGACTGTTCGTTCTATGCGCTCCTAGTGACGCCACTCGGTACTAAAAAAGCTCGACCCACCTAAATATTAGTTCGGTACCAATTTTATACCCCCTTGTATGTCTCGTTTTGGCATAATGAAGGTAATTAAGTGCGAGACGCTTACTTTGCAAACAGCAGTTTCAATGCGTTGTTTAGAATTTTACGTCACATTAAATGACATCTGTGAATTAAAAATCAGGTCGTTCTTTTTTGTGTTAAGTCTGTAGAAAAAAAAATTGGTACTACTGCTAGTCATAACAGAGATTGTGGATTACAGCATCATAGTCGATGTACTAAGAACCAACGATAATCGTGAAATGAAATGCATGTCCCAATAGCTTACTTCCAGGCTACTCAAGCCACAGAAGGGAATTTTACTCAACACTTTGACTTTCACCTTCAGAATGCTCTGGGTCGGTGACATTTGTATGATTTCGCCCTGCTCTGACGTACCAGGTGCGGTTGCAGCGAAATGGAACGCGTGTGCGAGTGATTATATGCACCATTGGCGCGATGGGGCCAGAAGGGAGCGAGGGAGCAAATCGCGATCAGCCGCTGGCGCCGGGGAGAGCGCTGGCTGGCCGGCCACGTGCGCCCCACTGGAGAGCAGTCGATATCTGCGTTATTGCCGCCGGGCACGGAAGGACCGGTATTAACCGCACGCCACCGCGATTCGACGGGCCTAGTGGGCACGGCTTGTTTCTGCTTGGTTAACTCAGCGTTGTCAGCAGTATAATACTGGGGGATCTGCTAAACTGTCGATCTATAGTGTGCGTTCTCCTGCCGTTTATTCGCAAAAAACAATGATTAATCGGTAGTGAAAGGTAAAGTCCTTTAACGAAATTTGATTTTCTCAAAGAGAAGAACGTGATACATTTGAAATGCACTCTTTTTTCACATATTTCTGCTCCGCATGTGCTGGATATGTATAGAGCCATCGTCAGAAGTTCTTTCTTGCTACTTTGACGTAATACTGTCGTCACAGGATATTTGTTTTGATGATGACTCAGTAGAATCGAAACCATTAACTGTAATATATCCAATGCGATCAAAACATTTGTAAATAGGAAAGAATTTATAAAACACATGATGTAAGGTACAGCTTTACATCATCTAAGAAAGTACGTAGAGTCGCCGAAATTGCGTCTAATTGGAAGACCTCCAAAAACTTGCACCAGTCCGTGGTGTCACACGATATTTATTTATTTTACCTGAGAAAAAAATATCAAAATTTGAAAGATTATAGAAGTTTTAACAGAATGCCTGGTATAAGATAAAAAAAAATCTCTATGCCTGGTGTTCCACAGCTTATAAGTATTTGTCAAGACGCAGCTTGCGGAATATTAGCTGCATGAAGAAATTTTTAAATTGCCATACCTATATTGGGGCATACAGTTCACTAGCAGTGTCATTCGATACGGAGCAAAACCAAATACATGTATACTATCGATGTGTATAACGTAAGACCATTTTGTATACATACCTTAGAAATTTAAGTTAGGCCTACGTACACACTTCGAATGTCTACATCATAAAGATTTAATGCTTGATAGACACGTCATTTGTACAGAGGTTGACAATGTATGTAAGTAACCCAATATTTTTACTCTAATGTTCCCAATATGTTTGTATGTAACGGATATTGAAATGTATATATTTATTTGTTAGGCCTCTACATCAGACGCCACTGATGATGGATTTTATGTTCGAATACCGGTCTTGTAATGAAATATTTTGTAATGCAGCTCATGGCAGACAGCTTCACTTAAAGTACTCTGGACAAAATATATATATACTGGGTGATCAAAAAGTCAGTATAAATTTGAAAACTTAATAAACCACGGAATAATGTAGATAGAGAGGTAAAAATTGCCACACATGCTTCGAATGACATGAGGTTTTTGGTGTTTTATTAGAACCAAAAAAAAACCAAGGTTCAAAAAATGTCCGACAGTTGGCGCTGGACAGCGGAACGTCAGGGACTGCACATGACAATCGTGTACAAAAGGAGCTGTAATGAGAGAGTGAATAAGATGCGCCAGCAGTCACAGCACGTTGACGTTACCTGAAAAGGCGCTTTTAATGAAGCTATATTATCAGAATGGGGAATGTGCTAGTTCAGCGTTACGATCCTATCTCCATAGGAAGGGGATTCGAACGTGTAAAGGTCCGTTGACAAATGCAGCTGTGGCGAGAATGATTTCGAAGTTCGAATCCACGGGTTGTTTAGGCGATAGACCCCGTAGTGGCCGACCGAGCACAAAGCGTAATGCTGCTGAGATAGTTCAGGAAGAATTGGAGACTGCGGCGGGTTCGTCTATGCACGGGGAAGTCAGCGCTCGTGCAGTCGCACGTCGCACCAGCATTCCATACATTACTGTTTGGTTGGCACTTAGGCGTACCCTCCGATGCTATCCGTACAAAATCCATTGGCATCATGAACTGTTGCCTGGCGATTTAGTGAAGCGGAGGGCATTTGCGGTGTGGGCGTTTCAAAAGATGGCGGAAGATGACGATTGGTTCAGTAACGTGTTATGGACCGACGAAGCTCATTTCACGCTCCGAGGGTCTGTCAGCGCCCACAACTGCCGAATTTGGGCTACCGAAAATCCTAGAACTGTCGTGGAAACTCCATTGCACGACGAGAAAGTCACGGTATGGATTGGATTTACCACATCTACCGTTATCTGGCCTTTTTTCCTTCTAGGAAATGCGAATTCTGGTTTTGTAACTGCTACCGTGACGGGTGAGAGGTACGCCGATATGTTACAGAATCGCATCACCCCCAGCCTGGCTGATGACCACCAGCTGGAACGTACAATGTTTATGCAGGATGGTGCTCCACCTCATATTGCTAGACGCGTGAAAGATCTCTTGCGCGCGTCGTTTTGTGATGATCGTGTGCTCAGCCGCCACTTTCGTCATGCTTGGCCTCCCAGGTCTCCAGACCTCAGTCCGTGAGATTATTGGCTTTGGGGTTACCTGAAGTCGCAAGTACCTCGTGATCGAAAGACATCTCTAGGGATGCTGAAAGATAACATCCGATGTCAGTGCTTCACCATAACTCCGGACATGCTTTGCCGTGCTGTTTACAACATTATTCCTCGACCACAGCTATTGTTGAGGAATGATGGTGGACATATTGAGCATTTCCTGTAAAGAACATCATCTTTGCTTTGTCTTACCTTGTTATGCTAATGATTGCTATTCTGATCAGATGAAGCGCCATCTGTAGGACATTTTTTGAACTTATTTTTTTTTCGTTCTAATAAAACCCCATGTCATTCCGAGCACGTGTGTCAATTTTTACCTCTCTATCTACATTATTCCGTAATTTATCCAGTTTTAAAATTTATACTGACTTTTTGATCACCCGATATATATATATATATATATATATATATATATATATATATATATATATATATATATATATATATATATTAAAAACTGTTTTACGTATGTCCTTCAGTGGCAACAAATGAAATTAACATGGTCTTCAAAACTTTCTATATGTAGATTTGTGACAGTTGTAAATCACGAATTTCGGCTTTTTCCACTTTTGATGGCGCTGCTACAAACTCTTCACCCTCTCTTACCGTATCCTCAATGACATCAATCTTGTTAAAATTGCAGACAGAATTGAATATCTCGGTATCCGCCTTTAATATAGCGGTAAAGTCTATATATGTTAACTTAAGATACAAGGTCAACTACTGAAGGAAAAACGGGCGGACAACTTCTAAAACTAAGCCAATAACGTGAGATTGTGATGGCGCTACAGTAGCTGTGAGCCAGATGTTCTCCCTCATCAATAATGCATCATAAGGGTTTATCGCCACACAAACTTTGCAGGTTTGAAATATTGGTGGTTTCTCTCCCGTCCCCGTCCCACCGGCTTGAACTTTCGTATGTTACATGCGGGATTCCAGTTGATATGTCTCGGATCTCAGTTCTGTCACCAGCACTACAATAGAATTGTCCTTTAGTTTTTATTTACATTTTTTCTTTCCAAAACTGTCACGTGAGTTGGATCTGCCAGTATGAGACGACGTGGAGTGTATTGTGTTGTCAGTAGGGAGACAGTGACAGCAGAATGAAGCTGTCAGAAGAGCTTACCGACTAGGAACTAGGATTAGTGATTGGATGCCACATGAATGAAACTTCCAACGGCGGGCATTTCAGACCTTCCAAAACTGTCCATGTCGGCTGTTCGTGATATTGTGAAGAGAGAAAGCAAAGGACCAGCAACAGCTAAACGAATACTAGGCATATCTAATGTACTGAAGGAGAGAGAATTTCGAAAATTGTCGAAGATAGTGCTCAAAAATCGTATGAAATTGGCGGATGGAATCACTCGTGAGTTTGAAGCGCTACCAGCAACCGAGTATCACGACGACTGTGTGTTGGGAGATAAGAAAAGAAGGCTGAGCCTCTCCTCATAAAACATGCCACTGTAGCAATGCTAAGCTACGCCTGGAGTGGAGTAAACAGCGACGCTACTGGACAGTGGAGATGACTGGAAACGAGTTACAAGTCCCCCATACTCTGTGGCAGTCCATGGAAGAATCTGTGTTTTGTGATTGCCAAGAGAAATTTCCAAAACGTATTGCGCCAGCTGCGGAGCACGGGGGAAGTTGCTGTATTTAGGTTCTTGTAGTGGTGAGGATGCATTATTGATGAGGGAGGACATCTGAATTACAGATACTGTAGCGCCATCACAAACTCACGTAATTGGCTTAGTTTTAGAAGTTGTCCGCCAGTCATTCCTTCAGCAGTTGACCTTACCTCTTAAGTTAACACACATGGACTTTACGCGCTATATTAAAGGCGGTTACCGATATTTACATTAATTTTTTGCCATTTTAGCAAGAGTGATATCATTGAGGATACGGTTAGAGAGGGTGAAGAGTTTGTAGCAGTCGAAGGTAGGCGATGTTGATCCGTATTTGTTGTAACAAGTAACAGTAGTTAATGGTCGCAGTGCGCCGTATATTGTTGTCAAACTCTTCTTCGACGCATCTGACTGTATCTCTAAAACGTAGTGGGTCGACTCCTACTGGAACCAACGCGACTCCTATGTTCATGGCGACCGACTTGATGACACTGGACAGCTACCGTAAGCGACACCGTATGTTTCAGGCCATTCTACTGCGTTAGCTACATCGTCACTAATGCGGAGACGAGTACCAGGTCGTCTGCGAATGTTTTACAGGGAAATGTGACGCCACGAAACGTTAGCCCGCTGAAGCGTTGACGGAGGCCGCTGTGCTATGGTCTAGAGTAAGACCGACAGGAGCATCCGTGACGCACTAATGAGAAGAGAATGCGCGAGACGGCCATAGACGAACACCTTAGAGATTGCCGCTCGGAGGAGGCACATCATGACGACTATGATTTGGGTGCTGCATGTGTTGAACGGACGTCAAATACATGGATACCATCGACACAGTACTGTGTGGATGTTAGTCCAATATGGAAGCCGTATCTGACGAGATGAAGTGAGGTATGATCGGCCGAATACGGGTCACTAACAATTTGATGAATATCTTCATGTAGCATTTGGAGAGTGTCATCAAGCGGTAGTCGAGCACTCGAGTACCACCTGTCGGTCTGTGGATTGGTACAATAATTTCTGCGACGACGACAGATGTGGAGAGTAGTACCGTGGGTGACATGACCTCCCAACAGATGTCCGTTCACTTGGGAGGCACAAACTCCATTGCGGCTCCGGTGGAAGCTACTGCTTCAAATTATACTGCCCACATTCATTGTTCACCTTACCATCCCAATTACTGTCCCTGTTTCCCTAACAGGCCTTGGCCACAGCTTCGTCTGGTCCTATCGCAAGATCCAAAAGACACAGTTCCACGTCAGGCTCTCCGCTGGCAATTTTTCTCTGTTCTCGGCGATTTCCAGGGCTCAGAAATAGTCTACATAACGGATCAATGGTCGACGATGTTGATGGTTTCGCTTACACTCATTTTGGACATAGCGAAGAGCGTTCCTTTTCGTCTGTCTGCAGTATTTTCACTGCAGAGTAGGTAGCCATCCACCTATCATATACGCTCCTGCTACAGGGAGTCCTTCGTCATGTGTAGTGACTCCTCAAGCAGCCTACACGCTCTCGACCAGCGCTTTCTTCGCCATTCTATGGTACTATCTACCACTCAAGGAAAGTCAATCCGCTGTCTAAAAGTTTGGTTTTGTGCACATCCGTCAACATTTGCGGTACCCAACGTGCGCACAATTTTCGGTAATTCAAGTGCTAGGTCACAATGCCATACAAAACAATACGGGAACCTTTAGGAAAGTCATCCCGCAAGGAGGAAATCGTAAAGCGTCTGTTTTCTCTCACCTTATTGTCCACTTCCTGAACCAAACTGTCATTAACAACCGAAGGACGCCCACTACATTGTACATCATGCACATTTGTCCGGCCATCTTTAAATGCTCTCACCCACTTTCTTGCCATTCCTTCACTCATAAAGTTTTCTTCATAAACTGCACAGATTTCACGATGAATATCGACCGCTTTTAGGCCTTTAGCACTAAGAAATCTTATAACAGCCCGTACTTCACAATTGACATGATTCACGATTATCGGAGGCATCTTGAACACTCAGTACACAACGTACAGTGGGATAGTATACAATCATGGCTATTCATAGGGCCGGTATGGCGCACATTTTCACCATCAGATGATCGATGTAGACTACATCGAGAGGCGGCGGATGCAAGAACTTTAAGTGTCCTCGATGGTGCGTCGACAATCGAGAGAAGTGAGTTGGGTGAGGCTTAACTTCCAGGGTTGCCGACTGCACCGCACACGTTGGTGACGAACGGTGTCGGCACGTATATAGGCCTTGCCATCAGAAAATCGTGTAGGCCACACCTCCACATCACTCGCTGTTCTTGCGAGAGAATGGGAGATGTAAATCCCATCAATGGGACTAGAACTGTGACGTAAAATGAGTGAATCCCGACCAGTTTCCATGGACACATTCCCATGTATCTAGTAGCAGGTGGTTGCTGATGAGGGTCCCCATTTTGGGACACAATCAATTGCGTGGCAGCTGACCCTTGGGCGCCCGGACACTATTGAAATCGCTCCCTAGCACCAAGCCGTCGTCCCTGGCCTGAAAGTACAGTGCTACTCCTACTGTTCTTGACGTCGATTCGTTCCGGAATGAAGGTACACGTTGATAAACTGGACGTGTAGCACCGTTTCAGCCATTTCTCTGGCGTCGGGCAGATACCATACTTCGTCCACCTCCGGGCCCTACCTGAGAAGAATTGCTGCACTGCTGTTAGTTGGCGAGGCTTGGTACACGTGAGCCATATGATTGTATATATACAGGAAATCCGCAGCCTTTTCCTACTATGTATCAGTGATGAGTGCTGTTCCCGTGATCTGTTCGTCTGAGAGACCATAAAGGGCTGTGTCGAAGTCAGAGAGAGAGATAGGTGAAGACGAACCTGTGTCGTCCATATTTCCTGTGTCGTCGGACGTCTGGTCAAGAAGACTACATGACCGCAGGATTACTTATGGCGTAGCCTTTTATGTTTCGTCGGTGACCTCTATCCGCAGGCGTGGGTTTCCGTGTCTGAATGAATATGTGTGTCCTTCACTACTTCCCCTCTAGGAGAAAAGAAGAGGCCAGTACAACCATATTTTCCAATTCTATTCTCTCGCCCGAATTCCCCTGCCAAGTCGATGGGCAACTTTCCATAGTCCGGCATGGTGTCGTTCGATTGTAAACTTTCTACGGTTGTGCAGTCTTATGTCCCCTGTGATGAACTGTAGAGTTTTCACACATTTGCTCACAATAGCGTTACATATCGCGTAATTGATCATCTTGACGTAGACGGCGCAACTTAGACTGGGTAGGTTGATGTCAACGATTCGCTGTATTTTTAGTTGAAATTCACGATGTATAAAGTGTCAGATTTGGAAAGCTCGTGATCGTGGGTTGGAAGCTGATATTGATGGTGGTTTTTCAGTAAGAATGAACCAGAGCGACTCAGTGTCAACGGACTGGAGTACTAACTGCGGCGAAGAAGTAAACGAAGTATGTGCGCTTGCAACTCTGCGGACAGGACCCAAACAAGACGTCCTAAGCGCTACATTGTTGAAAGCAGACTCTCCTTTCCGTAAATCCCTGAGGCGGATCCGATCCGAGTCCAGTGCCCTTCTACGACTCTTGAAAGTGTAAGCGTAATGCCTCCCGCTATCTTTACAGGTATACAAAACCGATTATATAGGTGCAACCTGAAAGTGTGGACTCAACAAAATTGTTAACATACTATTTCTTAGTCTTATTAGCTTGAACGTTGATGAAATTGTATATTTCTTTCGTCATTTTATAATGGAACTGTTAATATACTCACTTACCCATGGTTTATTAAAGCACTAAAATTTGTTTTTCATATTGACAAATATATATTTATTCTCCTTCAGTGGTAAAAATCGCAGAATATCTGGAAAACACGCCTTCACTCACAAACAGGCGATCTGTGGCTCAAATGTATGACTTTGGTTCAGTAGACAACATGACCAGAGAGAGTGAATTTGGGACTGAATAAGAAAGTGGATGGGAAACGTTTTATATCTTTTTCAATCATGCATTGTGTATGATGAAACTGTCTCCTGCAATCAACATCCCAAGTCATATGCTATCTCCTATTATTCTGTATCGGATTTACAGTTTCCAATAAACGAACTCCACACAGGTCCTCTTTCTGCAAGTACGTGTAAAGCTACGAAAGAAATAGCGACAAGGCCATGTTGCTGGCAACTGTAAGTGAATTCTCCTTTGAATGGGGTATTTGGTCGTGTAATAAAACGAGAGATCGACACACGAATGTGTAGTTGCATATTTGAGTTAGCATAATGTGAAACTTATCTGTCTGCCCCTGTTCCTGCTGTTGACTCGGATTACAGATTAGGCTAATTTAATGCACCCCCATTTTTTTTTTCTTTCAAAGTTCTGTTTCCATAATAAAAAGTTTATTAAAATCAGTTGACACCTTGCCGATGTGCAAATCAACCGAAAATCGGTTCGTGAAACACTCGCGGGACAGACATAGCTCGTTTGCTAAAGATATTTTGAATGAACGAGAAATTTTGAAAGCGTACAAACATGACTCAACGTTGTAAAACGAAAATTGGCTCTGTCCAGTTAGCATTTATAGATATTATACAATGCGAAGAGTTTTACCCCACGAACACTTTACATTTCCCACAAAAACATACACTGATGAGCCAAAATATTATAACTACCTGCTTAACAGTTTGTTTTTCCATATTTGGAACGAAATACGTCACTGATTCTCAGGGATCTGACAGTTTGTTGGTAGATTCGTGGAAGTATGTGGTATTAGATGTCAACGCACGAGTCATGTAATTCGTGTAAGTAACGGGACGCTGATTTGCATACCTGGTGACAGTACCCGGTAACGACCCAGATGAGTTCCAAAGGATTTGCATCAAGCGAATTTGGTCACCGAAACCTCAACGTGAGTTCACTATAATGCTGTTCATACCATTGCAGCACGGTCCTGGCTCCGAGACATCGAAAATTATACTGCTGAATGACTACGTCGCCGTCGGGGGAGACGTCAACCACGAAGGGATGCGGGAAGTTCGCAGCTGTCAGCGTGTCTTCAGTTACTACCACAGGTCCAATGGAAGCACCGGAGAACGTCTCCCATAACATAATACGGCTCCCATCAGCCTACGTCTACGGGCCGTTGAACGTTTGGAGAAGCCGTTCACCTCGATGACGGCGTTTGTGGAGACGACCATCAACCTAATGTAGCAAAAATGTGAATCACCCAAAGATCCGACACGTTTCCGCTGATCGACGGTCGAATCCCGATGGTCCTGTGTCCACTACAATCTTAATTGACAATGTCGATGGGTCAACATGTGAACACATAGGGGTGGTCTGCTGCTGAGCTCCATTTTCGGTAACGTACGATGAACGGTGTGCTCCGAAACACTTCTGAATGTACCAGCATTGTACTCTTTCGGCAGAGAGGCCGCAGATCACCGTCTATCCTACTTTACAGAGCAGACAAGCCTCCGCACCCCCACGTGTTGTGAAGGTCCCGGGACGTCCAACCTGTCAAGGCACAGTGATAGTTTCACTATCCTTCTACCTATTTGCGTAGACGCTCACGACAGTAGCAACAACCGTTCGACCAGCTTGTCCGTTTTCGAGAATGTACACAGGGTTTGCGTAATGATAATCGGCCGTTTGCTAAAGTCGCTTACCTCTGTGGATTTCCCCATTCGCTCCCCATATCTTCGTTAGGGTGGTTCGCGTCCGTGTCTGCACCGCTAACTTGCGTTTGTTACCGCGTCAGTTGCCCGCAACGCCACCAGGTGGCACCCAACGTCACGGTGGGCACGTCTTGGCTTATCAGAGTATGTATTGAAGTCACCGATGCTCTGCTTCTTGATGACCGTGCGAATGATGTGAACTTCTGAAATCGATACTTCGTGCTCAGGACGAAAACCCTCATTCATTAATCATCTCTCGGGCTCCATCCATACAAATACCACGTTTTTCCTATTATTGTTCCCAGACAATCTGCACAAGTTAATAAGCTCGTCTTGACCCTCCGATGTCATGTTTCACTTGTGGTTCTACGATGAATGTGTAAAAGCGACGTATTCATCAGTCGCTTACCTTCGAAGCCCTAATTCTTTAACTAGAGGATACTTCCATTTAGGATTAATTCCACTAATTTAGTTCGCATAAATAGCTTATTTTAATTTATAATTTTAATTTTAGCTTAATATGGTATTCACTTTATTTTCACAACCAAGTTTAATCAACGTAAAACGGGCTTATGTGGTCATCTAGAATTGTGCCTAGGATTACTGCAATGCGTCTTGTATCTTGGATTCACCTGCAGTCCTTACGAGGGAGGACAACCTGGGAAGAGAGATAGCAGAGCCGCTGGAAGTGTCGTCATTTTGGCAGGAATCCGAAATGCTGGTTCCGACTTGTGCATATACATTTATGAATATACTATAAGATCTGTTCTGACTCAAAGAATTTATTTATGTACTATTGATATATTGAATTTATAAAGCGTTTGTTGGGTGTCCTGTAGTCAGCGTCGAACTATAGAAATAAATCCAAGTGATGCAAAAAGAAAAGAATCTTACGTACATATTGATAATAGTGGAGACCGTTACCAGTACGATAGTTCGTTCTCTCATGTCGAAGTTACTTTATAAAATTCTCAAGATCATGTAGTAAAGTGAGAAAATATGGATCGTACTTATTAGATTGAATGGTGCCTATAAGCTCGGATGTCTTATTTCTCATCATGAAGAAGAAAATCTTATGTGTCTCTTGCTAGCTTATTCTCTCTTCCTTTTGTTTCAACCGTTACACACAGCAACAAAAACTCCAATACTGCCTTGGAGAAACGCTCACGGCAGCAGTCAAATCACATAGCCATGCTCGACTTGCACAACGGGGAAAAAAGCACAGTGTCCGCTAAGAACGTAGCATAGAATCTATTTGGGAATTCCGCGATGCCTTCAACACTCATTAAACGTGCTAATTCGACCGAAGAAGTTGTCCGATCCTAGGATGACTGTCAATACGACAGAGAAACGCTATTTAATTTTGGGAGGTATCTAATCTCTAACCGACAATTCCAGCTCGTAGTCTGTTGTAACGGAAGGAATGACTGAACTGCAGCTGACATTAGACAGTATGTACCCTGTTACCCGACCCAGCAGAGAATCGAATGAAATGCGTTTAAAGTGCATAACGTCGCCCATGCTGAATGCAAACCACCCCCCCCCCCCTCCTCCCCCACTTTGCACTGTGTGTACCGTGGACAGTGGGCGAGGGACGCGCCGTGCATATTGGAATGTCTGTTTGCACTCGCCCATCTACTATGCATTTGCACAGTGCTCATCAGCATCCATTGCCACACTGTGGTAACTTCTGGACAGTACCGCTTCTAAATGTCTCTACGAGGTGTTTCTTGTTGGTACTGCCAACTATGAGAAACAGGATTGACCGAATAGACCAAATTTCAACAGTGAACTCTCGGTCTTCAAACCGAGGCTGACCCCTAAATCGATTTAAACGACTAAGTAGATTATTATCTGGTAGTAATACCTTGCCTTTAACCCTAACTATCACAAATTTGCGACGCCATTACTGGAACGTTTTACTTTACAGTGCCACCGAAACATTGGTAAGAATGTTCCAACCTGCAGTGTACGTCATTCTTTGACGATTTTGATGGGGAGCGATACACGATCTGTTGATTTAAAACGTATGTGTATGGTCATCCTGCGTCAAGAGCACAAATTTTTCTCAATGACTACCGCTTTCGGTTCATTACCGAGCATTCTTCAGATCAGTTTGAAATGTTGTTCAGTGTGTGACACTCATTATAATTCGTCGTATTTTTGGAGCTTAGCCGCCCTAGTTAAATAAAATATGCTGCAATGGGATTAAAATTCAAGGTGAAAGGATATCAATGATACGATTCGCTGATGACATCGCTATTCTGAGTGAAAGTGAAGAAGAATTACATGATCTGCTGTGTGGAATGAACAGTCTAATGAATGCAGAATGTGGACTGAAAGTAAACCGAAGAAAGACTAACGTAATGAGAAGTAGCAGAATGGAAAAAAAATGGTTCAAATGGCTCTGAGCACTATGGGACTCAACTGCTGAGGTCATTAGTCCCCTAGAACTTAGAACTAGTTAAACCTAACTAACCTAAGGACATCACAAACATCCATGCCCGAGGCAGGATTCGAACCTGCGACCGTAGCGGTCTTGCGGTTCCAGACTGCAGCGCCTTTAACCGCACGGCCACAGCAGAATGGAAACAGTGAGAAACTTAACATCAGGATTGACGGTCACGAACTAGATGAAGTTACGGAATTCTACTATCTAGGCAGCAAAATAACCAATAACGGACGGCGCAAAGAAGATATCAAAAGCAGACTGGCACTGGAAAACATGGCATTCCTGGCCAGGAGAAGCCTACTAGTATCAAACTTGGGCCTTAATTTAAGGAACAGGTTTGAGAGAATGTATATTTCGAGCACAGCATTGAGAAACGTGGACTGTGGGAAAACTGGAACAGAAGAGAATTTAAGATTTGAGATGTGGTGCTACAGACTAATGTTGAAAACTGGGTGATAAGGAATGAAGAGGTTCTGTGCAGACTCGGAGATGGTTCAAATGGCTCTGAGCACTGAGCGACTTAACTTCTGAGGTCATCAGTCGCCTAGAACTTAGAACTAATTAAACCTAACTAACCTAAGGACATCACACACATCCATGCCCGAGGCAGGATTCGAACTTGCGACCGTAGCGGTCGCTCGGTTCCAGACTGTAGCGCCTAGAACCGCACGGCCCCTCCGGCCGGCCGCAGACTTGGAGAGTAAAGGAATATGTGGAAAACACTGACAAGGAGAAGGAGCAGGATGACAGGACATCAGGGACTGACGTCTATGGTACTAGAGGCAGCTGTAAAGGACAAAAGCTTTAGAGGAAGACAGACTGGAATATATCCATGAAATAACTGAGGACGTAACTTGCAAATGCTACTCTCAGATGATGAGGTTGGCACAGGAGAGTAATTCGTGGCGGGCCGCATGCAACCAGTCAGAACACAGATAACTTTAAAAAAAAGATAAAATCTTAATTGGTTAGGTAGTTAGTTGTATGCAATATATGCATCATACCTATAAATTGTCAGTGGAAGCTTTCCGAGTATCAGTGGTTGTCCGAGAAAATATCATATGACTTCACGTTCGTAACCGTAAAACTCAGCGTTTGCTGAGTGAATGAGAGCGGGACTCACTATAATTTTAGCCATTTTATTAATAACGTTCGATGTTTTAGCGTCGCGAAGCAGTGACCTGCGCAGTGGAATGTAGATAGAATAAGCTACGCTGAATTTGCGAACCTGACGTATACATCTTTGTTGAAAAAATCAAAGTAGTGTGGAATTATTGATTGGGAGACCATGAAGAGCAGGTCAAGCAGATTATTTAGAAAGGCTGTTTCATTGTCCCAGCAGAAATGCTCGTCTTTGCGAAATGTGTGGTTGTGTTTCTGAGTGTATCTGATACTTGTAGGTGACTTTAATGAGTGTGTAAAGTGGTATGTTTGTATTTATTAGGATGATGGAGATGATGTCGACGATGACGATGATGATGAAAAGTGCTAAAACCCGATTACAACACATAGCCTGCTCCTGTTAAAGAGCACCGAAGATGCCGCCGAGGTTAATGGCCCTTTCGACGAATGCTTCACCATCAATAGTCACATGTACTGACTTCAAGAGGCACTACGGACATGTCAGGAATGTACTCCAGGATATCGGCATAAAACAGGTGATGAGGGACTTTTCAAGAACACTCGTGGCAAACGGAAAGGAGCAAACAGCACGTGGCGAACCATGGTAGTTACCTATCCGAATACTGGCGACGTCCGATGTAGCTCAAGTTTGAGAGAGGATGTTCCCTCTCGCAAGTTATTTGTGCACTGTTATACAGTTATTAAATTTAATAGTATTCAGCGGTGTTTCGTGCTGTTTGTGGCGAAATATGGGTTTCATAAACTTTCAGAAAAGTTTGCTCACTGTGTGTCTTACAGTTTTCCGTGCGTAGATGTCGCTTTTTAAATTTCGTGCTTTAGTTTTCAGCTGACGTTTTTCATTGTTTCTAGTGAAGTATTTCAGTAAAATTTTCATTTAGTGGTTTAACTTCGTTGCGTGTTCCATTGGCAGCTTGATGTTTTGGTTTTAGCTAGTAACTTTGTGAAGTTTTGTTGTTGTTTGTGTTAGCTGTGGTTTGGTAGTATAAATAGAAGTAGTTATTTCCTTAGTAGAGAGAGAATTTCGAGACCGCTTTTAGTTCTGTAAGTAGTTCTACTGGTGTAACTGAACTTAGGTAACGTAAAAGTAAAGTTTTCTCAGTTACTGTAACATTTTACCATGAGTGAGAACTTTGGGCTCTGTCGTAGGTTTGCGAATAGTGGGTTACGGTGTGGGATTTGTACAAAGTATTTTCGTTGGGGTAAATGTGGAGGTATTGAATAGGATTCGGGAGAAGAGAAGTTTGTGGCACAACTTGACTAGAAGAAGGGATCGGTTGGAAGGACATGTTCTGAGGCATCAAGGGATCACCAATTTAGTATTGGAGGGCAGCGTGGAGGGTAAAAATCGTAGAGAGAGACCAAGAGATGAATACACTAAACAGATTCAGAAGGATGTAGGTAGCAGTAAGTACTGGGAGATGAAGAAGCTTGCACAGGTTAGAGTATCATGGAGAGCTGCATCAAACCAGTCTCAGGACTGAAGATCACAAGAACAACAAATGCAGTGGGGTAGCAAGTAGGTAATCTAGCGAGATCCTCTCCTGGGAATGCAGAGTGTGTAGTAAAAATAAGTTGATAGAGGAGCAGGAGCGTAAGATCTGTGCCGTTCACGTGCTGTTACAACACCCAATTTAGATAGTTTGAGGAGGGTGAAGGGTACTGGCGAATGGGAAGTGCCAGTTGGCAAGAAGGCAGCTAGGAGGAGAACGTATTCAGACGGTTATATTTTGCGTATATGCTATAGATTTGACCAACTGTCAGAGTTGAGAGGAGCCTCTTGAAGCTGTAGGTGTAGGGAACATGCAGCAGTCCCCAGCAGTTAGGAGGCCTAGGTCTATTGCAAAGTCTAACAGAAAGAAGAAGATTATGCTGCTAGGCTTTTCGCAAGGTAGAGGTGTGGCCCAGCAGTTGCTGGAAGTGTTAGGGAGTGAGTACCAGGTCACTAGCATTGTGAAGCTTAGTGCAGGTTGGCTTAGGTGACTGACAGCGTAGGGGAATTATGTAGGAATTTTATGAAGGAGAATGAGGTACCGATAGTGGTTGGAGCAGGGAACACGCTTGGTGTGGATGGGTAATATGATGTAGCTGGTGACCTAGTAAAGATAGCTACTCAAACTGATGGCACTAATGTGCATTTCGTGCAACTGTTTCAGCGTCATGATCGGCCTCATCTTAATGCAGCTGTTAGGCGCGTTAACATGGGACTGGAGAAGGCGTTGATGGCAGAGGGCATGGGTCACATTGCAGTGGTTGCAAATGAGTCCATCGGTAAATCGGTTTTTACTAGGCATGGCCTGCACCTCCATAGGTACGGGAAGGGGGGCTGGCAAATCTTATAGGTGACAGTGTAGTGGGTGGTGGTGTGATCACTCACGGAAAAATCCCTGTAGTAGCTAGTGTTAGAGCTGCACTTCTTTGGACTGAAGTCAGCTGATAGGTATACCTGCTTGAAGAAAGTCCCTCTAAGAGCTCAAGTTCAGAGAGCGTAATGTTTCCAAGTAAATAAGGAATTAGCATATTTCATCAAAATATAAGAGGTATTGGACATTAAGTTCGTGAACTGCTTATAGATGTTGGCTCTGAAATTTTTGTTATATTGGAGCACCACTTAAATAATTTGACAATTGAGAGGCTTTCTTTACCAGGATACAGATTAGCTGTCTGTTTGTCAAGGAGTTCCTTACAGGGTGGGGAGTGGCCATGTATGTAAAAAACAGTATTCAATTTGAGTCCATAGATGTATCACGCGCTACACAGAACAGATATTTGAATGTTGAGCAGGGGCATTTGAATTTAGTGAAACTAAACTTCTAAATGTTGTAGTTTATAGGTACCCTAACTTGGACTTCAGAGAATTTCTGTACAAGCTAGAGAGGTTTCTTGATTCGCTTCATAGGAACTACCATAAATTAGTTACAAAATGGTTCAAATGGCTCTGAGCACTATGGGACTCAACTGCTGAGGTCATTAGTCCCCTAGAACTTAGAACTAGTTAAACCTAACTAACCTAAGGACATCACAAATATCCATGCCCGAGGCAGGATTCGAACCTGCGACCGTAGCGGTCTTGCGGTTCCAGACTGCAGCGCCTTTAACCGCACGGCCACTTCGGCCGGCAATTAGTTACACTTGGTGATTTCAACATAAATTTTGTATATGGTGGTGCAAGAAAAGGATGTTGGTAGATCTCCTAAATTCATATGGTCTGATGCAGATTGCGTTTTTTACGAGTGCAGGGGCACAGTAGCACAGCCAAAGAGAATACTTTTATTTATTCTTCACTACTAGATGTACATTCTGTTACTAAAAGAGTGAATGGCCTTTCAGACCATGATGCACGAAGTTTAACACAAAAAGGCGTTTTTACTCAAACAAATGTCACATATAATTACAAACTATGTGAGAAAGCTAATCCAGCAGCAACAGAGAGTTTTTTAAAACTCGTCAAGGAACAAGAGTGGTAGGATGCTTATAGTGCCAGTAACATAGATGACAAATATAATGCTTTACTTAACACATTTCTCAAGCTGTTTGAGAGTTCCTTTCCATTACAAAATACTAACAGTAAAAGGCGGCCCTGGTGGCTGACTAGTGGGATATCTTGTAGAACAAAGCGGGAATTACAATAAAATGTCAGAAGTAGTCACAATCAAACTACAATAGCCCATTACAGACAGTACTGTAAGGTGCTTAAAAATGTTATTAGTCAGGCAAAGGGTATGTGGTACATAAATACATTAGCAAATTCACAGGTTAAAATTAAAATTAAAACCATATGATCAGTTGTGAAGGAAGTGACTGGTCAGCAGCACGAGGTAGACGATGTAAAGTCAGTTCGTAGTAAAAATATTTCTGTTACAGATAAATCAAATGTATGTACAGTATTTAACAACCATTTTCTGAGCATTGCTGAGGAATTAAATAAAAATTTAGTTTCTAACTCTCTTGGCAATTGACTTTCCGAGATCGATGTCTGAGATACTCCTATGTGATACAGACAAGTGGAAGGGTGCGATTGAGTCAATAATTAAATCACTGAAGACTAAGGACTGTCATGGATATGATGGAATGCCTAGCAGAATATTAAAGTACTTTGCTGCACATGTTTGCCCTGTATTTAGCCATATTTGTAAGTTTTCCTTTAGGAATCGTCAGTATCCTGGACGATTAAAGTACTCGGTAGTAAAGCCGTTTTATAAAATGGGAGAAAATGATAATGTAGACAGTTTTAGACCAGTTTCTATGTCATCAGTGTTTGCTAGAGTTACTGAAAAGGCTGTGCATGTAAGGATAATTGGTCATTTTAAATTACACGATTTGCTATCAAGTGTACATTTCGGCTTTAGAAGTCGTTTAACAACTGAAAATGCTATATTCTCTTTTCTCTGCGAGGTACTTGATGGGCTAAACAAGAAATTTCAAACGAAAGGTATATTTCTTGATTTAGCTAAGCCATTTGATTGTGTTTATCAGAAAACATTGCTCCAGAAGTTAGACATTCACAGAATACGGGGACTAGCCCACAATTGATTCACCTCTTACTTTAGTAACAGACAGCTAAATGTCATTATTCAAAATGTTGAGAATAGCTGTGATGTGGGGTCTCCGTGGGGTACAGTTAAGTTGGGGGTGCCTCAGGGATCAGTGTTGGGGCCACTCCTGTTCCTTATTTATATAAATGATATGTCCACTAGTATTATGGGTACCTCTAAAATATTTCTGTTTGCTAATGACACTAGGTTGGTAGTAAAGGAAGTTGTGTGCAACAATGGCTCGGTTACAAATAGTGCAGTTCATGACATAAGTTCACGACTTTCAGAAAATAAACTAATGCTAAATAACAGCAAGAGTCAGTTTCTACAGTTTCTAATACACAATCAAACAAAATCTGACGTTTTATTTTCACAGAATGGCCATACTATTAGTGAAACTGAACAGTTCAAATTTCTAGGTGTTCAGATAGATAGAAAACTGTCATGGAAAGCCTACATACTGGATCTTCTTGAAAGACTTAATGCTGCCATTTTTTCTATTCGATCGGTGTATGAAGTGCGTGATCGTTTTACACGAAAGTTTTAGTACTTTGCTTGTTTTCATTCGTTTATGTCGGATATTATTATATTCTGGAGTAACTCTTCCCATTCTAAAAGGATATTTTTGGTTCAGAAACGGGCTGTTCGGGCAACAAGTGGTGTAAGTTCACGAACCTCTTGTCAACCCTGTTCACGAGCCTAGGTGTTTTGACATTGTCCCCTCAATATATATATATATATATATTCTTTACTGACATTCCTTGTTAACAATGTCGGCTTATTCTAAAAAATAAGCAGCTTTTACTCAGTTGCTACTGGATAGAAATTAAACCTGCAACTGGATCGGTCTTCCTTACCTCTTGTGCTGCATCCATTTTTAGTAAGCTACCACTGGGATTCCAAATCTTTACTTTAATCCCCATGCTTTTAAATCGAAACTGAACAGTTTCCTCATCTGTCACTTCTTCTATTCTGTCGAGGAGTTTCCCGAAAAATTAGGCTGATTCGTGTTGTATTGTTGATTGTGTCTACTTAAACTTATGGCTTGGCTCTTTTCGGGTTCATAAACATTTTTATCGGTTATTGCTTTTATTTCTTGTACCGACACGATCCATGACCTTGGAGATTTGCTCCTCAATTTGGTCCTACGGAACTTGACATGTAGATAAAAATAAAAATAAAAATAAAACTCTCCTGTATATTCAAGGGTGCAATTTCATGTTGACTTTACACCTAAGACATCGTTTTCGTGACACAAGTTATCAGAATGAGCAGGCATTGATGAAAGCATGTACGTTGTTAATGCATACGGAACCTTTATGATGGCTTTTCTTCGAAAAGTATTCCCTGGATTAAGAAGAAGCAGGCAGCTTGGTCATTTAACGGTAAATCTTTCAGTGGACGGTGGGGCTTCGAAGCCACGTGCAATTGTTAGGGAAACAAATCATCTCGAAACACTTACCGGGGACAGAACCGTGGTACCTAGAATTTAAGGTGTTTGCTGTCAGAGCGGACACTCGTAGCCGCCTGTCGCTTTCCAAAACATAGCTACAGACCATTATAGTCTTGCAATTTCGATGCTCTGATGAGAAGGCAAGGCTATTGACATCTTTACGCGACATGTTCTGGTACATTTTGTGACATAAATGCCACGATAGTCATTACGATAAGCCTTCAAAATGTGTAATGGGAATAGAGAGACCCCTGTACATTTCACCATGTATCGATGAAAGGTTACAAAATTCTAAGAAAGCCACAGTTAGAAACTGCATTATCGAATGAAACTTCACCTCTAAAATACTTAACGTACTTGCAAATGCCCGTCAGATTCTGTAAAATAATGTTCATTTGTGGAGTCTACACTGTACGGGAATTCCGCCATCGTTGCGGAAATATTAGTAGCCATTGAACACACAAAATTTTGACGTTATGTTTCAAAGCTATAGAGTGATTTCAGAAATGAAATAATGCTTCTTTAAGGACTGCGATGGATGCATTGCATGTGATTGTAGTCGGTCTGAAAACATTCTGTGAACCTAGGTAAAGAAATGCGCGCCAGGAGCAATTGAAATTGTATTAAGATGTACACACAGATAGACTATAGAACGTTGCAATCAGTGATATGTACCGACACAATGCATTGTCGCATGTTGTTGTTGTTGTTGTTGTTGTTGTGGTCTTCAGTCCTGAGACTGGTTTGATGGAGCTCTCCATGCTACTCTATCCTGTGCAAGCTTCTTCATCTCCCAGTACTTACTGCAACCTACATCCTTCTGAATCTGCTTAGTGAATTCATCTCTTGGTCTCCCTCTACGATTTTTACCTCCTCATGAGTTATGTGATCTACCCATCTAATCTTCAGCAATCTTCTGTAGCACCACATTTCGAAAGCTTCTATTCACTTCTTGTCCAAACTATTTATCGTCCATGTTTCACTTCCATACATGGCTACACTCCATACAAAGACTTTCAGAAACGACTTCCTGACACTTAAAACTATACTCGATGTTAACAAATTTCTCTTCTTCAGAAACGCTTTCCTTACCACTGCCAGTCTACATTTTATGCCCTCTCTACTTCGACCAACATCAGTTGTCTTGCTCCACAAATAGCAAAACTCCTTTACTACTTTAAGTGTCTCATTTCCTAATCTAATTCCTTTAGCATTACCCGATTTAATTCGACTATATTCCATTATCCTCGTCTTGATTTTGTTGATGTTGATCTTATATCCGCCTTTCAAGACACTGTCCATTTTGTTCAACTGGTCTTCCAAGTCCTTTGCTGTCTCTCACACAATTACAATGTCATCGGTGAACCTCAAAGTTTTTATTTCTTCTCCATGGATTTTAATACCAACTCCGAACGTTTCTTTTGTTTCCTTTACAGCTTGCTCAATATACAGATTGAATAACATCGGGGAGAGGCTACAACTCTGTCTCACTCCCTTCCCAACCACTGTTTCCTCTTCGTGCCCCTCGACTCTTATAACTGCCATCTGGTTTCTGTAAAAATTCTAAATAGCCTTTCGCTCCCTGTATTTTACCCCTGCCACCTTTAGAATTTGGAAGAAAGTATTTCAGTCAACATTGTCAAAAGCTTTCTCTATGCAAATGCTAGAAACGTAGGTTTGCCTTTCCTTAATCTTTCTTCTAAGGTCGTAAGGTCAGTATTGCCTCACGTGTTCCAACATTTCTACGGAATCCAAACCGATCTTCCCTGAGGTCGGCTTCTACCAGTTTTTCCACTCGTCTGTGAAGGATTCGCGGTAGTATTTTGCAACTGTAACTTATTAAACTTATAGTTCGGTAATTTTCACATCTGTCAACACCTGCTTTCTTAAGGATTGGCATTATTATATTCTTCTTGAAGTCTAAGGGTATTTCGCGTGACTCATACATCTTGCTCACCAGATGGTAGAGTTTTGTCAGGACTGGCTCTCCCAAGGCCGTCAGTAGTTCTAATCGAATGTTGTCTACTCCCGGGGCCTTGTTTCGACTCAGGTCTTTCAGTGCTCTGTCAAACTCTTCACGCAGTATCGTATCTCCCATTTCATCTTCATCTACATCCTCTTCCATTTCCATAATATTGTCCTCAAGTACATCGCCCTTGTATAGACCCTCTATATACTCCTACCACCTTTCTGCTTTCCCTTCTTTGCTTGGAACTGGGTTTCCAGCTGAGCTCTTGATATTCATACAAGTGGCTCTCTTTTCTCCCAAGATCTCTTTAATTTTCGTGTAGGCAGTATCTATCTTGCCCCTAGTGAGGTAAGCCTCTACATCTTTACATTTGTCCTGTAGCCATCCCTGCTTAGCCATTTTGCACTTCCTGTCGATCTCATTTTTGAGACGTTTGTATTCCTTTTTGCCTGCTTCATTTACTGCATTTTTATATTTTCTTCTTTCATCAATTAAATTTAATATATCTTCTGTTACCCAAGGATTTCCACTATCCCTCGTATTTTTATCTACTTGATCCTCTGCTGCCTTCACTATTTCATCCCTGAAAGCTACCCATTCTTCTTATACTGTATTTCTTTCCCCCATTCCTTACAATTACTCCCTTATGCTCTCCCTGAAACTCGGTACAACCTCTGGTTTAGTCAGTTTACCCAGGTCCCATCTCCTTAAATTCCCACCTTTTTGCAGTTTCTCCAGTTTTAATCTACAGTTCATAACCCATAGATTGTGGTCAGAGTCCACATCTGCCCCTGGAATGTTGCACATTGATATAAAATTAAAATCGGGTTATCTCGTCTGCAGTTTCCACGTCTTACCATTCAATACGAGATTTTGAAACAATCTGCGCATGAATGGCTATACAAGGGAACCCAATGAGGAAGGTAATTAGGGATAATGACATTACAATTCGTATTTAATCATTCCGGAGAGGAGTATGATTCTCTGATTTCAATACGAAATTTGCTGTGACAAAATATTGCCGTCCTAAGTTCCGCTTGGTATACAAAAGGAAATGAGTGTAATAGTTCTCCTTAATCATAGCATAAGCTCTGTAAATTACGTCGAGGGGAGTTATAACCCTCGAAGGTACTGCCAAATCCGTCCTTCTCCCTACACCTCTCTATCGAGCTGCTGATTGGCGGTGGGACAAGCTAATTGGGGATGAGCCACTCTACTCGACAAACACTGCTAATTGATTTATCACGAGAGACAGAGATCCTTGGCATGCGTCAGTGTGTTGGCATTGTGTATTGTCTAATCTGATTTCTCCAGTCTGCTACAAGTATCTATGCGAGGTGTTCCTGAAGCAGTAGTGAAAATATTAGGAAATGGCACTATAGATTAATTCCAATAATACACTCCAGATAACATGTACACTGTTTTGATTTGGAACAGAGATACAGAAGTTAGAACGTAATCCAAACAAATACTAATAGAAGTTGTTAAACCAAGATAGATGAGTAAGTTAACAGTTGATTTTCATAAATTCGAGCTCCGGCATCAGTTCACTTTCGAATTGTCTTAACATCGTATATAGCTCTTCTGAGCGTGTCTTGGTGTTCTCTTTTGGGAGCGGGTCACTTCATAATCCAAACTATCAATTTGTTTTTTGTCTTTACATTCAGTTGGTAGACATAGCTTCAGAATCATCCCCACAGACAAAAGTCTAAAGTTATAAGGTATGGGTACTTGGGCGGTCCACAGACGTGAGCATTTCTGCTGATCTGTCTTTCAGGGACTATTGTGTTTGGGTGATCTGTCACCTGAGTACTAGAATTTGCGAGGGTGCCACCATGCAGGAAGAACTCATGCAGGAACCACTTCTTACAACGCTGGAAGCTCATTTTCAAGACTAGTGGCCTTTAAACTGCGACTAGGGTGCCGCATTATTCATGCGGCCCGCGGTTCTCAGCTGCATTTTATAATAATGTACAACTAATAACATAATCCAAAAACGTCAACTAATGTTAAGGACTTCTTGAAAGTGTAGTTTTCCTACTCACTAACAAAAAAAAAAAAAAATACGTGGAGCGAGTGATACCTGAAGATTAGGTAATTATCATTGACCTTGCTGAATTTGGCTGTGAGCTAAGCAAAGTTGGGCGCTTTCCTCAGGGCCAAAGGAGTAAATAGTGTAGCCACTTCGGGGTTAAAGGATGTCAGAGGGGAAATGTTTTACTATTTGTTTTCAGGTACTGACAGATCAGGAGCGTGAGTGACTCATCAAGTGCTGTGGACGGACACGGAAGTAACATGAATACGTTTATGCGTAATACGAAGACGGTCATTATCAAGCAAGGAATATTAAATTATATTAAATCTATTGTACGCTCTCGTAAACTGACACATGTCCGGGAGAACGGCATGCTGACTACACGCCCCTCCGTATCCGCATCCGCCGGCCGGTGTGGCCGTACGGCTCAAAAATGGCTCTGAGCACTATGGGACTCAACTGCTGAGGTCATTAGTCCCCTAGAACTTAGAACTAGTTAAACCTAACTAACCTAAGGACATCACAAACATCCGTGCCCGAGGCAGGATTCGAACCTGCGACCGTAGCGGTCTTGCGGTTCCAGACTGCAGCGCCTTATGGCCGTACGGTTCTAGGCGCTTCAGTCTGGAACCGCGTGACTGCTATGGTCGCAGGTTCGAATCCTGCCTCGGGCATGTATGTGTGTGATGTCCTTGGGTTAGTTAGGTTTAAGTAGTTGACGTTCTAGGGGACTGATGACCATAGATGTTAAGTCCCATAGTGCTCAGAGCCATTTGAACCATTTTTTATCCGCATCCAGTGCAGCCTTTGGTAGCCGAGCGGTCTAAGGCGCTGCAGTCATGCACTGTGCGGCTGATCCCGGCGGAGGTTCGAGTCCTCCCTCGGGCATGGGTGTGTGTGTTTGTCCGTAGGTTAATTTAGTGTGTAAGCTTAGGTACTGATGACCTTAGGAGTTAAGTCCCATAATATTTCACACACATTAGAACATTTTTTGTAGCCTGTGGGCTGAGGATCACACGGCTTCCCGTCGGTACTGTTGGGACTTCATCGCCTGTTCGGGCAGAGTTTAGTTTTTTTTATTAATCTGTTGTAATACAAGGCGATCAGTAGGTGAGAAGTTACGAATATTACATTTAATAGATTCGTTGTTATAGCTGAGATGGTTAATAATTTTAGTACAATTACTCTTATTAATCGATTAGTCACCGCTCTCACAGACAACACAACACCAATTCTTCAGGCAATTAGAGTATCACAACTTTTGGGGTCACCAAGGGTTGGTAACAGTCTGTAAGAGAATAGTAGACACGCAGTGTTCAGAACGGTGTGAACTATTAACGACCATTACTTACGAACTAGCTGCCGAATCATCGCGCCCTTCTTACAATTGTTCGGTGGCGAATTATAACATAATAAATTTATGAAGGTTAACAAATGAACAGTGAAAATCGAAAACATTCTGAGTCCCATTGCTCACATCGTGTCTTGTTCCCGGTACTGTGTTGCATGTCCCTAGACCTGTTCCTAGTGTCGAAGGATGCAGAAAATATTTGAAACATTCATTATTACATGACTCACAGTCCCTGTGCGTAGCCGTGCTTCCGAAATGATGGTATGCCTCAAGCTCTCCTTAGTTTAGCCAGTGCTGGTTTTAAGAAATAACACGTTCTTTCTGGTGAATGGTCACAGTTTTTTGAACTGCGACCGAGATTTTGCAGTTAAACAGACGCGAAGAATGTTAAGCAAGGCCTTTGCTCTGCAAAATTTATACGAAACTCTTGAGTCAGCTCAACCTGTGAACTCATTCCCTGTAATTCCAATGCATGCGCCTGACTTCTTTAATTTTAAAGATACTTTGAGGCAATGTCGCCAATGCCGCCGAATAGCAACTCCAAATGCAGTACCAGTGTGATCAAAATATCTCAGATATATATAAAAAGTGGTAGTTTGAAACAGAAAACGTGGTCCCTTCACAAAAAAAAATGGCTCTGAGCACTATGAGACTTAACTTCTGCACCGAGCGAGGTGGCGCAGTGGTTAGCACACTGGACTCGCATTCGGGAGGACGACGGTTCAATCCCGTCTCGCCCGCATCTCGTGGTCGTGCGCTAGCGTTCTCGCTTCCCACGCCCGGGTTCCCGGGTTCGATTACCGGAGGGGTCAGGGATTTTCTCTGCCTCGTGATGGCTGGGTGTTGTGTGCTGTCCTTAGGTTAGTTAGGTTTAAGTAGTTCTAAGTTCTAGGGGACTGATGACCATAAATGTTAAGTCTCATAGTGCTCAGAGGCATTTGAACCAATCCCGTCTCCAGCCATCCTGATTTAGGTTTTCCGTGATTTCCCTAAATCGTTTCAGGCAAATGCCGGGATGGTTCCTTTGAAAGGGCACGGCTGATTTCCTTCCCAATCCTTCCCTAACCCGAGCTTGCGCTCCGTCTCTAATGACCTCGTCGTCGACGGGACGTTAAACACTAACCACGACCACCACTTAACTTCTGCGGTCATCAGTCCCCTACAACTTAGAACTACATAAACCTAACTAACCTAAGGACATCACACACATGCCTGCCCGAAGCAGGATTCGAACCTGCGACCGTAGCTGTCGCGTGCTTCCAGACTGTAGCGCCTAGAACCGCTCGGTCACCCCGGCCGGCGGTCCCTTCACACCTCTGACGACAACTCGGAGGTGAGAGCAGTGCACGTCTAGGGAGAAGAAATCTACGAAAACCAGTTGGAAATAGTGGTCTCTATAATAACACAAACGATTAGAGGATTTATGTAACAAGGAATTGAAGGTGGTGCCTATGATGCAACGAAACTGGTAACTAAATAAAACTGCTGCTGTTGCTGTTGTGTCCTGCCTACTCGTAAAATATGGGGTGCCTAGGAAACCTGCTTTCTCGGATCGCTAGACAAGAATTCAAGCAAATCGTATTGGCAACTTTTACTACAAAAGGAAGTGATTACTATACTTAACATTCAGAGACACAGAACGTGTCGTGAGCAAAGGGCGACAAACAAACAAGAAATCCCTTTAGTATATAGAATTCACGGTACAACAGAAGTTATACAGTACCTAAGTAGCTGCTGTACAAATGGCTATTCTTGATGTCGGTGTGGAAGTCGTAGAACTGTCAGTCCTCAACAGGGCCGCAGCCGGGTGGCGCGGCGCTTATGTCCTCTTCGAGTCGAGCTCGTTGCCGTCGTGTAGTCGTCCTAGAGAGGGATCAGTCGACGGAGGATCTCGCCTCGCGCCCACAGTCTGGTGTCGCTAAAAACCCTGTAAAAGATAATATCATGCGCGCAAAGCGATACTTGCGGCCTTCCTTTGGCGCCGGATGCTGAGGAGGGTCGTGCAGGTGAAACAGAATCCGATCGCTGCTGCCGTGAAGCAATTCCGTCGGTGATGGTCCATTTCGTGGATGCGAACGATAGGAGGTGAGAAACAAGAATCAGAACTTTTTGTATAATGAGGCTATGCTGACGTGCAAAGTATCGACGCACTACAAAGTTCTTTATGCTAGGCAATGGGCAATGCTTGATCCCTGGTGTGTGCGGTGCGAAGTTTGGCCATCTTCTGTCTGAAGATTCTGACAAAACGTTTCGCTTCGCCGTTTGACTGTGGATGGAATGGCGCACTAGTTACATGCTGTATGCCGCTGCGTACACAGAATGTTTCAAATTTATGTGACGTGAACTGAGGTCCGTTGTACGACCCTATGACTTCAAGCAAACCTTCGAGGCAAAAAATAGGGGACAATGCCTGAACTGTGCTACGTGACGTTGTCGAGATCACTGGCACAGAAAAAGAAACTTGCTATGTCTAACACAATCAACCAACAAATGTTCCAAAAAGGTCACACAAATTCTATGTTCACACGTTGCCTTTGTGATAGCGACTAAGAGCAAGGAGAGAATTTTTGTGCTGGAGCGGACTGATTTTACTCACATATGTGTCACTGTGACGTCATCTGTTCTATTTGGTTGTCCATACCCTACCAAGAATGGTGTCGATGCGCTAACTGTTTCGTACGATCAGTCCTCCCCGTGTCCTGGGTGAAGTAACTGCACTACTTCTGTTTACAAAGCTTTGATGATCAACACACGTGACTGTCCACTGTCATTTTGAACAAGTATTACACCTTTCTGTGTAGCGATGCTATGCCGACGAACAAAGCACCGGCGCACTACAGAGTTCTTTATGCTATGCAATGAGCGAGGCCAAGACGTGCGAATGTATTTTAGCAAACTGTTCAAATCTAAATTAGCTTCTGTGGCCTGTGCAATTTTCCTATAGTTCAGATAAAGGATTGAAGAAATCCAGAATCCTCAGCATCTATGTGAGAACAAGAAGTGGCAGGAGCGTCAAAGTCTGTATCAGAGCCAATCGGAAGACGTGAAAGTGAATCCGCAATACATGCCACGATCTCCACACCCTCTCCCAATTCCATATTCACCGTCCGAAGTCCTTCATCTTTTGCACTGTCAGTGACACTGATAGCGTACGCGTCCACCAATTTACATTTAGTTCTTGCTACGAAACTCTCGATTCCGGTCCCTTTCTCTTCGGTGATAGTTCCACTGACGCTTATTGCTATCTCCAGTTCCAGCTCAATAGGCAGATTCTGATGTTCCTCTCCATGTGTGTCACGTGTGAAGCTGAAAGCATAGATGTCAGTTGATTTAATTTTATTATTACTCTCCATTTAGTTCTCATGCTGGCAGGAAATGGATTCCGTATCTTCATCGTTAACATTGTTCCTAATTCCGGGGCCCCATGTACTCTTAGTGGTGTCAGACTGCCCTCGCAGAAGAGTTGCATCTTTCTCTGTTTCTGGTTGATCTTTTCCTATAGGCAGTTCTACAGCGCGGTTACAGTCACAATTTTGAGCTAGGGTATTGAAGAGAATAGCACTTGTGAGGGTTGTTTCCGTACACAACATACGCCCTGTCACCGCATACAGTCAAATAAGAGGGTATGAGATTTTGTATTTCTACTTTAGCTGTCCTGTTGCCATTGAATCTGCCTCACGAAAAGGTTCCTGAACGCACTAGCTCGTAGACATTGTAAACACTCCCGTATGAACTATGCATTTCGCTGATCTTGTCGAGTGGCACTTTGAACAGTAAACTACAGGCCCTTACAGTTCGCAAGTCAAGACCGACGAATTTTATTGATACTCAACTAAAAGAATGACCATTATTATTGAATTTTACTTTGCTATTGATGTCCCTAACTATTCGCTCACAAATGTTGTTATTTATACATTTTGCATATACACCGTTCACAGTATAGTCAATTTGAATACCTACCACTTCCTCATCAAGCAACAGTACATCATTAATCATCCATTCCGAAATTGCTAGGGGTGTAGGCTCTGTGTTCTATTCAAAACTAAATCTCAGGCCTTCTCTCCTCGAGGAAGACAAGTTAGTTAATGTTCAGTCAATTCCAGCAGCAGCAACGACACTCCACAGTAAACAAGCGCTCCGCTGCCCATAGCCGGAGCGTACTTCAGCACGACGCGGTGGCCACACACCGACTGAGCTGGTCAAGAACTGTGGCCTTTGTCTCTCTCCTGTTCCACTTGTGCTTGTTACGACAGATAGATCATAGTGCAAAAAGGGGTACCAGTTGCAATATCTGAGTGGAACGACATCCCTGGATTCAAAACTATGTATCAATAACCTGAAGTCAGAGCTAAATTAAAATTCTTTGCAATTATTCAGTATAAATAACAGGAAAATACCAACCGAATTTAGCTGCATGCTTCTGTGCCATCTAGAAAGTATTTCGAAATTGACACAGCTGCCCAACATGGTTTGCATTGTTTCCAAGTTTATGTTATACAGCCAGCAGAAAGACTTCAGTTCACTAGAAATTGTGTTCACTGAGCGTGTACAGAAGTGACTATAGCTTCGGAGGACATACCATAGTTATTAACAATACTGAGATGCACTAAATGCAAAGTAAACGTCATTAATCAATAACTGTCACAATTATTTTTATCTTCCTGCCTGATGCGTATTGAAACCTGGAAACTTAATTCATCAGATGCAGTTCTCATTTTCGCGGAGCTTCCAAAGTTACACCGTAAACATTATGAGCAGGCAACAAGATTTCTGATCGTTATGGACTTAGAAAATATTTTTCTTAATAACACTGCCACTGACACTCAAATGGAAACGACACAGCAGTAATTTGTAAAATACGAAGATGTATGGCGAGATTTTGTGAGCTACGAATAACATTATGTACCAAATCAAGAATATCCGTATAAGTGGGCTCGAAAAGCTGTGGAGAAAATAAAACCAGGGAACGTGTGCCTTGCAAGTTCAAAAAAATGGCTCTGAGCACTATGGGACTTAATATCTGGGGTCATTAGTCCCCTAGAACTTAGAACTACTCAAACCTAACTAACCTAAGGACATCACACACATCCATTTCCGAGCCAAGATTCGAACCTGCGACCGTAGCGGTCGCCTAGAACCGCTCAGCCACACCGGCCGGCCTTGCAGGTTCCATTCAGGCTTCTGTTAATATGAAAAGGGGAGCAGCTATCATCAGTACATAGAATAAAGAAAACAAAACGCTGAAAGTAATGTCTAGAAAAAGACATCCTTCAACAAAACTGTCATTCAGGCTATTAATATTGAAAGGACTAGTATCATCTGTTCTTAATGAGTACAGTATAACTTCTGTGATGTTTTTTCATTGAAAGCGATAACTGTATTTGTTGAAGAGCATTTCAATTTGCAGAATGCTTAAGAGAGAGAGAATCCGAAATAATAATAGGTTCACCATGCTGAGGATGGTTCATATTCCCTGTGCAGAGCTTGATAGTCGGCACACAGTTATTAGTTCCGTCATTGATGATTCCATTCAAAGTGGCCTCTATAATACAACGATACTCGTATGAGAACTATTGAGGCGTTATGTGATGGCACAGACGGTCAGACAGCTCTAGTAATTGCAGAGACTATACATACACTAGGTATTCATGAAGCCGAAGTACCAATACATTGGATTTTAGCCCACATCAATAACCTGCCTGTGCAAGAGTAGCCCAAAATTGGGTAAACAGCCCAGGACCTTTTACTTACCACAGACCCATTATATGCCAACCAGTAGTAGTAAAAGGTCTTAAGACTGCATCTTTCTACTAACGACTTAATTTCTTTCACAGCAGGCTATCACTTTGTTGTGGAGGCAATAAGCAAGTGATACCACGTAAGTTATGACACATTTATAGGTGTACACCTGTTTTATTAGGTTCTTGTTGTCAGCTTTTCCGACTGTTGCTTCAAGACGAATATTTAATTTAAATACGAATGTTTTTTTGAGGCGAACATCCAATGTTTTCACTCTTCCAGCTCCACCTTTCAACGAACAGTGTAAAGAAAAGAAAAAAAAATACACAGACTAGCGGCTATGAAGTAATAAGTTATAACAGAGTTATAATTAAGAAGTTTGGTAAACTCCATCCGTTATCTGGTGTTATGAAAAGCTGCTTTCTTATCTCCACCAGATTGCAGTATGAATCTAAGGACTTCTTACGATTCCGTTGCTTAATTTCGTTGTGGTCTTTTCAGTTTCAGTAGAAGAGGAGGAAAATAGTTGCCTTTAATATGCTTTTCCAGAGAGTTTTCAATCCATGGCTACAGTTGCAGTAGGACACAGCCAGTGAGATATCGATTAGGTAAACCTTATCTGGTTGCGGCAGTTGTAAGTCAACGGAGACAGAACTATCACAAAGCAAAATATGCCAAAAATTATAAATTTATTGTAAAATAATAAAATAATGTTATTGCAGTAAAAAAAAATAATTTTCATACTGGAGCTTACTAAGCAAGAATTTTTCAGAATATTTCATCAACATTACTATTAACTATCTCGTGAACATAGTCGACAGATTTCCATGACTGAAGGTGTATCATACTATTGAGTTGGCAGACATGTTTTGGATGGCACTTTATTTTGAGCCATTACAAGTGACTAACGAACGATCATCTTCCTATTGTTTTAATTGGTCTTTAACGGTATCATTTCGTTAGTTATTATTTTGTGATGGCACCAATCCATAGCACATTCATTTGAATCAGTGTCCAGCATATATTTATTCAAGTGACTAATGGTCTATGTATTCCATTATCGTGGAAGTATGAAAGCAGCGCGCTGTTAGTTACCGAACTGTAACATGTAGGACCGGAATAATTACTGTTAATTCATTTGCCCAGTGGACGGTAACATTTATTATGTAATTATTTGTACCATTACCTTAATTACAACAGTGAATGCTGTTGTCATTTCTGTATGATTAGCACCTCACGAACTGAGGACTGCGTTCATTTAATTAGATCATTCAGATAGATGCCAAATACAATAGAGGTTGTTTTGAAATTGAACCTCAGGTGTGTTTTACAAACAATGGCGTATCATTTAAATGTGAAATCGATATTGTTGAAGTTGGATTATCATACGTAAAAACATCATATTGGAAAGGAGATGGACAAAGGAGAATTGAAAAAGCAGATATAGCACAGACACAGGTCAGATAAAACGTGAGTGGTGCTGGGATGAGTATAATTATTTACAGTAATTATTTATTTCACGGCAAACTGCAGCTACAATCTGTATGCTTTTGACTAAACTGCGGTATAAATATGGACTGCAGCTACGCAGGACAAATTTTATTTTTTTTCCTTACAGTATTCCATCGATAATTTCTTATAAAGAAACACACAAGGTTTTGCGTCATTGCAGGAGAAGTACGGAGAACCTTAATTTTTCATTTGTTGTCCTGTAGAAACTGTAGAATGTCTTGTTACAGTAAAATGGGGGATGGTAACCACAACACGTTTACCCAATTTCCAAAAGCGAAACGTAACTCAAAGCTGTGGCCAAAATTTTTCTTCCCTTCGATAGACTGCTTGCATTTAATTATTTGTAACAGCATACCCACGTTGCTTTAAGAGTATCAATGGCAATGCGTGAGTTATAATCAACGAGGGTAGTGAATACAACCATTATTTGTCGTCACATTGCACTCGTCAGTTGTAAGATACACAAACGGACGACAACATTAGACAGAAATATGTCATTCAAAGCAGTTACACAGTGTAACACCATCTTATTTAGTGAGCACCAATTCCATTCCCTTTGAACAGCTGGCAGTATCACCTACTCGCAATGGCTGCTATATAACTGCTGTTAATACTGTGACAAGAAAAGCGAAAAGTGCATAGCGCCTTATCTATAAGATGTCATATTTGCGGTACGCCTTAGAGAGAATCCACAATAGCACTGAGTGATTAACCCAAGTCAGTAGGTAGAGGCGTCGTTACTCATTTCCTCGAGTTATTGCAGTTTGACCTATATTAATTCCTGATAGCTCCACATTAATGGATCTTTAAGCTGTCAGATTATTCGTACGGGATTTATCCAAGTATAAACGCTAGAACATTACTAGCCTGAGTGGTATTCCATTTTGCTTGGAATATGACTCAAAAGTCAACGTCGATTTGACTCCATCTCCTGACGACTTACTGAATGAGTTGTGAACTCCTGATTATGGTGTTGCCTGCCTCATGAATTTCGAGACGTGTGGTGGCAGCTGGCAGTCAGTGCCGAATGCAGGTACACATTTCATCACTGTTGTAGGAGGTATCTCTTCTGCGCAGCATGTTCCCATGTTGTAATCCGTACATACTGCTAAAATTGATGTATGTATACACGTATGTGTGTGCATATTTTATGTTCCACATATCCTCCTGAACCACTTAACCGATTTCATTCCAACTTGGTACACACATTCCTTACTGTAAGGAAACAATCGCTGTCGGGGTAGAAACCTCCTACCAAACTTAGTTCAGGGAACATGACGTCACAAACAATGAGATGCATGAAAAACTGCCGCATCATGCACGATGTTTAAATGTATTACTTCTGTGTTACTGTCTGTAACGATGATATATTTCGCAAGCTCTATCCACATATTTCGTTAAATATATCTACATATGTGTATCATGGTACTACACACGGTTAAGGAGACGTTACATATTAAAGACAGAGGTGCGTGAAAATCTGCCGCATAGTGCATGACGTTTAAGTTTATTACTTCTTTGCTACTAACTCTACTCGCCACGTATTTCCACAGTATATCATTGTACAACATATGCATCACAAACACATACGCTTCAAGATGCCGCATAATGCATGAAATTTTAAAACATTTATCCATTACTATTAAGACAGTCCTAGAGTCGGCGACACATGGTAATGCTTTTGACAGTCTTCAACTATGGACCATAAACGGCTGTGGTCGGAAACGCTAGCCGTATATAGAGTAATGAAGAGGCGTTGCCATACAGACGTTTACAAAAGACTTTCGTAGACACAGCGAAGCAGCAGTGCCTAGCGTACAGAATATGTCCGAGATCATGTGTCTCCATTTGTATATTGTAGTTACACAATTATACATTATGCATATTTCTTTCTACGCCTGTTTCATAACTTCACAGGTGCCCCCAGGGGCTCACGGTTCTTTCGTGAGTTCGTGCGTGGCGCACACGGAGCACCGAGCTATTGCGGCCAATTCTTCTACTTGTACGTCATACTCCGCAAGCCACCTAATGGTGTGTGGCCGAGGTTACTTTCGGCACCACCATGTGATCTTTCCAAACATGTTCCACTCGCGAATAGTGTGTGGGAAGTATGATTGTCGGTAAACCTCTGTATTGGCTCTAAATTCTTGAATTTTCTCCTCGCTGTCAATACTCCAGATGTTTCCTCTTAATGCTACTGTCCCTCCCCACCCTCACTCTTTCCCCGTTGTCACCTTCTTCCCCTCTCTCGATGTTCTGATTTATGTGGACCTGGTTATCCACCTGGTTTCTTGTATTGATTCCATTTCGTTCCTTTTTGGCGTTTCGGTCCACACTTGAGGTTTGACCTCCGCTTCAAAATTTCCTGTTTTTAGTGTGAGCCATATGGGGAAGAACTCCCTCCCTAGCATATACGGTGCAGATTCTTCTCCCTTCCTTCCCGTCTTCATTCCGCACTATAGCCCCCTTCCACACTGCTAGGTCACCAGCACGTGTTGCCAGTCCATGTGGCGGAGTTGTTATGTACCCATATGGCTGAGCCTCCTGACAACACAGGGATCACACTACTGATACCTGAGCTACTCGTTCCACATATATGCCAGACGGCCGTTGCTGTGGATGCGAGGTGCCCTTGTGGAGAGCCCCTGGTCTGAGTGGGTGCAGCATATAAAGCTGCAAAAATCTGGCCGTTCTCAGGCGGCCGTCTTTTTGAATGGTGAAGGATCATTGAATGCTGCTTCGTATGACCTGGCAACCTTCCCTTCCCTGGCTACACCATGGGAGCTTGGTCAGGCTCGCCGTCTTGCGATGAATCCCTTTGAAACGTCACCCAGTCTCTACTAGGACGGATGGGGACACGTTTACCGCGACAAAGTCATTGTTTGTCGTGGAAAACATCGAGGACAAATATGGTGGACTGGAGTCTCTTAGTATAATGGGGTCACACTCCATGTTGATCAAAGCTGCTTCTTCCACCCAATCTGCATCTCTTCGTGCCTGTGCTCGTTTTGGAAACGTCCCAGTGTCTATAACTCATCACCAATCTCAGAATATGGTCCAGGGAGTTATTTTTCAGAGTTACCTCATCCTGCAAACTGATGAGGAACTCTAGGCTAATCTGGCTTGGGGTAGCGTTCAGTCTGTTCCACGTGTGCCGGACGGAAAGACAATTGCACCTATACTGGCCCTTTCATTCTGGCTTTCAAGGTGGATACCCCTCACAGAGAAGGTCAGGGTTATGTGCTACAAATGTGACGTGAAGCTGTACATCTCTCAACCTATAAGGTGCTTTCGGTGCTTTTGTTTTGGGCATATGACTGCCCTCTGTACGGCAGACCCTTTATGTGGTGACTGTGGCCGCCTGCTCCATGAGGGAAACCCCTATGTTCCGCCACCTGTGTGTGTCAATTGTGCTGACCGTCACTCCCCTCGCTCTCTGGATTGCCCAGCTTACAAGAGAGAAAAGAAGATTCAACAATACAAGTCCTGTCTTATGCTGAGGCTCGCCAAAAGTATGAGATTTTTATTAAAAATGAAATTCCTCCACCTTTACTTAAGATTTTTTGTTTACTTCACTACTAGTTTCGGCGTTGCGTCTAGTTCCTGCCGCCATCCATGTCGAGCACGTGTTGATCTCACCGCGGCCTTCAAGAATGAGCAACACACAACTGATTTCAGCAAAGTTTATGGGCCTGAAGATGGCGCGGACGCATCGCCGAAACTAATAGTAAAATAAATAAAAAGTCTTAAGTACAGCTAGGACTTTTATTTTCAATAAAAACTGTACCAGCTGCGTCCCACATTCATGCCGTTTAAATATGGACGTACCAATAAAAGTATGAGAGACTCCATCCAGTGTCACCACCTTCAACTTTAGTCTGTGTTACTTCATTTCCTCCACCTCCCTCGTCCTTACCCCAGACCCATCCCTCTCTCCCTTCCCCCTCACCACAGTTCTCACGACCTCCTGTCAGGGAGCCACCCCCTCCTCCTTGACCGAAGAAGTGCCCCCATCCTCCAGCATCTGCAGGTGATCGGGCTTCCTCCTGGGACCCCTCTCCCTGGCGTCTCTCAGGCCAGAAGACTCTCACCACCACGAGGAGCACCATCTGTGTGCCCCAGGGTCGCTCGCTCTCTTTCAGTTCCGGATCTTGCAGAAGCCTGTACTCCCTCTGTACCCTGCCCTCGTCCATCTCAGAAAGAGAAGAAGAAGGATCATAAATCTTAAGACAAGGCGCCAACAATGCCCCCCAGAGATGCCATATCCCCCCTTAAAAGCTGAGTCTGATATATTATTTATGGATGTCACTCCATCCTTGCCTGGTTCATCAGGAAACGCATTTCTGTGAAGACCACTCTCCAACATTTCGTGGTTATCAGGCGTTCTGTCAGAACTGTGCAGGCCCCAGAGTAGCATCTAGTGGAGTCTGCACTTTGGTTCACTTCGATGTTCAAAAATGGCTCTGAGTACTATGGGACTTAATATCTGACGTCATCAGTCCCCTAGACTTACAATTACTTAAACCTATCTAACCTAAGGACAGCACAAAAATCTATGACCGAGACAAGATTTGAACCTGTGACCATAGCAGCAGTGTGGCTCTGGAGTGAAGTGCCTAGAACCACTCGGCCAAAATGGCCGGCCTAGCTCTGATGTCATTAGTTACAGGAACCCCCTATCTACCAATTTGGAAGCGACACTAGTTTCAGTGCAAGGGAATGCAGCAATCACCATTTGCAATATCAACGTCCCTCCAGGTAGGCCACTTCCTTATGTGGCACGGTCTACCTTAATCCAACAACCCCAGCCCCTGTTTCTGCTCCTTGGGGACTTCAATGCCCACCATTCACTGTGGGGGAGTGTCACTTCAGTGGGTAGGGTTATCATAACTGGCCAAATTATCACCGACCTTGATTTGTGTCTCCCAATGTTGGTTCCCCTAGCCACTTCAGAGCCACTCATGGCATCTTCGCTGCTGTCAGTCTCACGATCCCCTCCCTTTCCCTCATGGCTTCCTGCAGTGGTCATCTCAAGATGACCTTTGTGTCACTGGCCACTTTCCGGTGATTCTATTGGTCCCCTGCTGCCATCAGGCAGACAGGCTACCGCTTTGAGCATTTCACAGGGCATTACTGGCTTTTATGATGTCTGCTATGAAATGTGACACCTCTCTCTCGACTACCATTGTTGTAGTCGTGCAAGGAATCTCAGCAACTATTCTTCATGCTGCTGGTACTGCTGTCCCCCCATCCCCAGGTCACCCTCGTCATCGACTGGTACAGGGATGGACCAAGGAAGTCGCAGTCGCTGTCCAGGATCGCCGACGGGTGCTGCAGTGATTTAAGCAACACCCTTCACTGGCCAACCCCCTCACTTTTAAGCGTCTTTGCGCTAAGGATCTTTACCTTACTAAGCGGAGTAAAAGGAGTGCTGAGAGCGCTATGTTTCCTCCCTGAGGACGTATGTCTCTTCATTGCAGGTTTGGTCCAAATTCCGTAGCCTTCTGAGCCGCCAGCGACTGGCGACTGTCTAGGGTTTGAACCTCCAAGATGCTCTGTGCAGTGATCCAATGGTCCTTGCAGAACACCTTGCGACCCACTTTGCGACGACATCGTCATTCTCTTCCTACCCTACTACCTTTCTCTAGCACAAACGCAGAGTTGAACAGTCCTTGCTCTGTTTTATCTCGCACCACATTCAGCCCTATAATGCACCCTTCACTGAATGGGAACTGGTGCAGGCTCTTAGTTCTTCACGAGACACAGCCACAGGCCCATATTCCAACCACAACCAGATGATCCAACACTTGGACGTTCCTCAGAGGCAGCAGGTCTTCAGGGTCTTCTAGCAGATTTGGCTCATGGGTGCTTCTGCATCACAAATGCGAGACAGTATAGTTATCACCGTCCTAAAACCCAGGAGAAACCCAACGTCTCTAGACAGCTACCGCCAAATTAACAGGACGAATGTACTTTTCAAACTGCTCAAAGGATGACCAGCTTCAGATTACGTTGGGTACTCGAATCCCGGGGTCTATTGTCCCCGTATTAGTGTGGATTCGAAGCATGGCAAACTCCAACTGACCATTTACTCCGATTGGAATCATCCGACAGGCTTTTACTCACCGCTGGCGCCTTGTCGCGGTCTTCTTTGACCTGCATCAGGCGTGTAGCATGGTTTGGCGCCTTCACATTTTAGTTAGCATCCATGACTGGGGCTTCCATGGTCCCCTTTCAATTTTTATTTGCTAGGTTTATATCTCACCAGCTCTTCTGGGTTCGAGTTGGCACTTCACTCAGCGCCCCTCAGATTTAGTAGAATGGTATCCCACAGGGTTCTGTGCTAAGTGTCACACTCTTCCTGATTGCCATCAATGGACTTGTGACCTCTTGGGCCCCTGGTTACCTGGCATTGCATGTCGACAGTTTTTGGATCTGGTACAGCTCTCACACAGTAGCATCTGCTGAGAGCCAGCTCCAAGGCCTCTGAGTGGACCACCGCTCAGTGGTTCCAGTCTTGTCCCTCCAAAACGCGGGTCATCCATTTTTGTCTTCGACACAGAGTACACCCCAATCCTGCACTTTATTTATGTAACCAGCTTCTCGATGTTGTAGCACAGTCCACTTTCTTGGACCTTCTTTTTGATAACAAGCTGACGTGGCTGTCCCACATTCACCACCTATAGGCTACATGTATGCAGAAGCTTAATGCTCTCCGCCTCCTGGCCTACACATCTTGCAGTGCAGACCGTTCCACACTTCTCTCTCTTTACCGTGCTCTGTTCTTCTTCCAGACTAGACTATGGTAGTCAGGTTTGTAGCTCAGCGGCTCCTTCAACTCTAAAACACCTTGATTCCGCCCATCACTGTGGGGTGCGTCTGGCTATTGGTACATTTCGCACTAGTCCTGTTGATCTCAAAGAAGCGGGAGTTCCCTCTTTACACCTCCGATGGAGCCAACTCCTTGTTTCTTACAGAAACACCATTTGGCAATGCCCTGACCATCCTGTGTATCCTGTGCTCTTCGCCAATAAGGGATGTCTCCCTCCTAACGCCCGCCCTTTGGTAGGATTGTTGATTGTCATGCATCTCACTTCCCTCTGTCGGGATCTCCATCTCCCCTCACTGGACTGCAGCCAGTGTCTTTGATGCCATAGCCCATTGGATGGTGCCTAGACCCGGATTACGACTGATCTATTCCAGGGTCCCTAGGTCTCAGTGGCTCCTATGGTTTTCCGGCGTCTTGTATGTGCCATCCTTGCAGAGTTCCAGGCGACCACCATCTTTTACACTGATTCGTTGCTGGAATCCTGTAGTGTGTTCACAGCAGAGCTTTTAGTCATTCACAGGGCTCTCCTTTTTTGCTTTTCAGGTCTCCCTCCATAGTGGTTTAATTTGTTCAGACTCCATGAGCAGCCTCCAGGTTATCGACTGATGATAGTCTCATCACCCTTTGGTCTCTGCTATCCATGACCTTCACTCTGTCCTTGCGCTTGCCGCCTGTTTAGTCGTTTCTCTGGGTCCCAAGTCATGCGGGCATCCCAGGGAATGAACTGGCTGACGGTTTAGCAAGAGAAGCAGATACTTACACCCCATTTCCTTTTATGGTTCCTGTTGCGGATACTCGGATCTACGTCAAATCTCTCTTTTCTCAGAAGTTGAACGCTATCTGGAGCGCTACTGCCCATAGTTATAAACTCCGCACAATGAAGGAGTCTATTGCAGTTTGGCGCTCTTTAGTCCGCTCATCTCGGAAGGAGTCCACGGTTTTATGCCGCTTACGTGTTGTTCATAACCGGCTCACCCACTGTTTCCTCCTGTGTAACGACCCACGCCCACAATATGGTTGTGGAGCAAAACTGATGACAACTCACATATTGGTGGAATGTCCCCTTCTTTCGGCTCTTCGTGTTAAGTACAGTCTTTCCGATTCCTTAAATTTAATATTAGCAGACGATCCCCGGATGGTTGAACTGGTCCTCAGTTCCCTACGTGAAAATTGCTTTTATTTCCAGATATAAGGTTCAACTTTAGTCTTGGAGCAGGGGCAGGTTGATTATGGTTGGGACTTCTCCTACAGTCTTCTCGGTCTGGGACCCCATGATCGCCCCCCTTTATTCCTATTTTTCGATTTGATCTTACCTTTTATGCCTTTACTGTGTGTGGAGCAAAATTGATGACAACTCACATATTGGTGGAATGTCCCCTTCTTTCGGCTCTTCGTGTTAAGTACAGTCTTTCCGATTCCTTAAATTTAATATTAGCAGACGATCCCCGGATGGTTGAACTGGTCCTCAGTTCCCTGCGTGAAAATTGCTTTTATTTCCAGATATAAGGTTCAACTTTAGTCTTGGAGCAGGGGCAGGTTGATTATGGTTGGGACTTCTCCTACAGTCTTCTCGGTCTGGGACCCCATGATCGCCCCCCTCTTTTCCTATTTTTCGATTTGATCTTACCTTTTATGCCTTTACTGTGTGTGTAATGACCACTATTTTATAATTTGACTCCCCTGACTTGATCCGTCCACTTTTAGAAGACCCTTTTTCTTATGTGACTCACTTTGGAACCGCGAGACTGATGACCTCGCGGTTTGGTGCCGTAACCCCTCTGTTACTCAATCACTCAGTCAATCACAGGTGTTTTCACGAATATATGGAAATAAATTTTTTTCGATAATTCACTACAATCGCAGTTAATTTTTTGTTTAGGTTTCTAGTAGAAAATTGCGAAAATGAATATCCAGGCAATGCTTGTTATCATGGCTAGTTACTAAAAGAAAATAGGCCTCATTTACCTATAAAATTCTGTGTTACCAAGTCCTGAAAAAGTTTTTAAGAACTGTAGAAATACATGAATAGAAACAAATTGTTTGATGGAAGTGTGGAGAGCTCCCAGCTTTTTGCAACATTTCCTTCACATGAAAAAAAATTACTCAAATAGTCTTGTGTTAATTTATGAGAAATTTCCAATTAAGGTTTCATCACACCTGTACAATGGTATACTGGTAGAAAAAAAGTTAAATTGGCTCTGCATAGCTACAACATTTATACTCTAGTTTAGTCAAAGCACACAGATTGTAACTGCGATTTTCCATAAATAACTAATTACTATAAATGATGCTACTCAATACAACACGCTTCACAATTTATCTAGCATATGCCTGTACTATTTTTGCACGTGTAACTCCTTCTTATGCACATCTTTTCATAACAGTTTAGTCAAAACACACAGATTCTAGCTAAGATTTTCCATGAAATAACTAATTACTAGAAATGATACTACTCAATACAACAAGCTTCACAATTTCTCTGGCATTTGCCTGTACTATTTTTGCACGTGTAACTCCTTGTTATGCATATCGTTTCAAAACTAACGTTTTTACATATAATTTCACAGGTTAAGCATTGCTGATTTTGCAATTATATCATGCACCAATGTTTGCAAAACACACCTCAAAATCAATTTAAAAATGGCTTCTCTTGTATTTGGTGACAGTCTGAACAATCTGAGTTACTGAACGTAGCCATCAGTTCGTGAGCTGCTAATCATACAAAATGACGACTCCATTGTTTTCATTACAATAATTACGCAGTTAATTAAATAACAAATATTATCGTCCATTAAGCAACTGAACTTACAATAACTACACAGGTCCTGCAAGCTACGGCTAGGCAATTCCTACTTTCACTGTTCTGAAGTACACTGACAATTACTTATCTGAATCAATAGGCACTGGACACTGATTCATGTGAGTTTGACATAGTTTAGTGCCACCACAGAATAATGAATAGGGAAAGGATGCCGTTGAAATCCTATTACGTAAATAGAAAGACAAATACTAATAATTCACTTTTACTGTCTCAAAATGAGATATAGAGGGTGTCTCACCAGAATCACCAGACATATTTCCACTAACTTGTATGGAGACATTTGCAATTTCTTTTTAGCGACGAGTAGCTGAGATCAGACCAATCAAACGCAGCTTATCACGTCTGTATGCGACGACTAGTGCGGCTGGAAAGCGCCGGTTTGTTCCCCATTATAAACAAAACGATTTTTCAAAACGAAATTTCATGTGACTATACAACAAGAGGCTTTCCAAATCACTCTAGTGCGACATTCCTTTTGTCGAATGCGTATTGACAGGGACAGTAACACATAAAGGTATGTAAATAGAAGGTAGAGAGAGGAAGACATGTGAGAACATGGGAGAGGTCACTCCTATCACCACCACTGGCAAAATGCGTGGAATCGGCGGCGACCAGTGAAAACGCGTACTGGACTTGGATTCGAACCCGGGATCTCCTGCTTACTGGGCAGGAGCGGTACCCACTGAGCCGTCCGGGACACACCGATTCGTAACTGCATGGACTATGTTGGCTCTCCTGACTGTCGATCCACACTGCTACGTGGAGAACATGGACAGGGACTGCGGATAGGTGGCGCTCGATGGGAACGTGGATCGACCGTTAGGCGCAGCGAGATGGTCCGTGCACTGTGTCTCGGATGGCGCAGTGGCTACCGCACTTGCCTAGTAAGCAGGAGGTCCCGGGTTCGAATCCCGGCCCGGTACGCATTTTAACTCGCCGCCGCCGATTCCGCGCAATGCCCCAGTGCGGCCACAGCAGTGACCCCTCCCCTTCGCTTTTTCCACTCTCCGCCTTCAGTTTACATACAATGTATAACACCAGTGGATTCTGCGTGTTTGTTCTTTCGGACATGTCCGAAAGAACAGACACCATACACTCACATAAAGGATAACCAGAACTCCAGCAGGTTGCGCGGGCCTGGTCCGCTCTGACTGCAGTCGCCAAGCGCAAGTGTTGCTCAGTCATTGCAGCAGTACCGATTTTTCCTCCAGTTTTACCCCTCCTTTTAATATATGTCGATGAAACGAAAAGTGCACAACAGTAATTTTGGGCCGTATAATTCCCCTTTAAAAATTATTTTGTTTGTTATGGGAAACACCTCCGCTTTCCGTCGACGCTGGGCGTCGTACGAAAGACATGATGAGCAGTACTAATTTGGGGCGACTCTAGCTGCACAATGAAAAACGTAATTGGCAAATCTCTGCTGAAATACCGGAGAAAATGTGCCTGACGACCCATACGAAAGACACTCACTACATACAGCGTGGGATCTGAGAAATGTTTTGCAGCTCAGTGATATTCGACGGACATCGGGGACTGGAGCTTAATTTGCCTTCTGATCTCAATCGATATTTGATTTTAAATTTTGAAAACATACCTCGAATAATTCTGGCCTAGTACCACAAGTAACAGTTCTTTAACTACAAGAAGGCTATTTTATGAGCAAATTATAATTTATGTCATATTGTGATTTGTGAGAAAATTGTCTCTGTCTGCCTCAGCAAGTACAATACAAATGACAGAATGTTCACAATATCAGTACCTCACTAGCTGCGCGCTTCTGCAACTGTAGGCGTAGATTCAAATCTCACTGGAGGAGTGTATTTAATATCAGGTATCTTTTCTCCTCCTCTAACACAATTTAAAACTACCAGATCGAACCTAAGAAACACAATCCTAACAAACATTGGAGCTCACACTGCAGTACTGTCTCCATAGAAAAACAGTCTTTCGTAGCCATTAGGGTCTGCCTAAATTTACTAATTAATCTGTATTATTATTTGTTAGTACATAGAAGACATTCTAACGCTTACTTTCATTATTTGTTGAATGGTCGAGCGGGAGGATTGGAAACATTGGATGTTCGCCACACAGAATATTCAAGTTTATATTTAATATTCATCTCTAAGCAGTACAAAAATATGTAGTCAGAAAAGCTGACAAGAAGCTGGTGAAGGTGGTATATATCAGTGTCCATTGTCATAACTTACGAAGCATTCACAGTGAGTGTGTGTGTGAGGGCAGAACTGGCTGTGAACGATGGTATGGTAGACTAAAACACTTGTTTATCTCCCACACAACGAAGTGGTAGTCTGCTGCGAAAGAAAAATGCAATGATTCAGCATTTAATAGATTAGAGTTGCACGTAGGTGTTGATCTTGTTCACACACACTTGGGAAATTCTTTGACAGGAAGAAATTAAGTTTTGTGTTTTAAAACGGCTAAGTAATGACCATTGTTAAAATAAGGTATTAGTGGTAGTAGTAGTAGTAGTAGTTTGTCACCATGAATCAGCAACGTATGGATAGTGTTTGCAAATACTATAACTGTCTGCCCATTTGTGTCGTCGCATTATACCATGAATGTTCTCATATCAATACTATGGTAGCATAGAGGTGTTGTTTGTATAAAACTATCAGGTAATACACTAAAAATACTCTGCGCCGACTGTAAAGCACTGCTTAGAAAATTTCCACCATCATCTGTGGCAAACCCATTATTTTTCGGTTTCTGTCTGTCTTAAGCGTAATGCAATTTGAAAAGCTTTTCAACGCAAATGATCTATGCTTTTCAGGAAAAGGAGCACATGCATGCGGAAATTATAGCTAATCTGGTCTTTTATGTTGCGATTTATTTATCCAGTCTCAGTGGAGGCCAGTTTCTTTGCCTGTTCTATGACAGGGCATCGGTCAGCCAGCTCTAAAATCAATTAGAAAAACATCTCAAAGCGTATCCCAAGATACAAGGGAGAAAAGCATACGCAGCACACACACGTAAAACCTATACCTACTTCTGCCGCCATTATTTTTGGTGTTTGTGAATAAATGTTTTTGTTTATGAAACAGTGTCCCTGAATAAATTCTTAACTGGGCTTCTTCATGGGTCTATTACAGTTGCCAAATTTCCATAGTATTTGAGTGCAACACAGGACATCACATAAGCACTGTTCAGACAGAGTTAAGGGTGTCGTCAAGCCTGCTTTAAAGTGCATTTTTGTCCAGGCCGAAATTTTCACGACAGTTGTTCAATAAGGAACGGGATAAGTAAACATCTCATGGTGCAAGACTAGGTGAGAAAGTGTGCAATTTATGACTTCACTGTCGAGCTTCTAGATAGCTTTGTTTTTGAATCAGCAGAGCGCATTATTGTAAAGCGATGATAACTGAGGCAGTTTTGTTGGTCATTCATGTTATTTTGTGACTGAAAAGTATCTTAGTACTTCGCAAAAATGCCAGATGCCATGGAAACAGTCCTCCGGTGGAATTCATACTGCAAGACATCCTTTTTGTGGCATTTCATGGTACTCATTATTTGTTGACACTGCCCTTTGCTATGGAAAATATCTTTTCCCATGGCTCATGCATCTATTTCTTTATAAGAAATTAACCCGAACGCATCAGAACACGTAACATGGAAGACTGTTGCTTAGGAATGCTCAATAATTGAACTGATGATGTTCAAGCGAAAATGTAGTAATAGTTACACATTTGATTGACGTTGCTTTGAATCAGAACACGCAGTACTCCAACACCGAAACTCTGCACTTACCTTATTGAATGCGTATGTCCTAGATCATGACAGATGTCAGTTATGCAGACTTTCTTAATGTGTAGAATCACCCATGCCAGAACGATCTTGCTTGAACCAAGAAGCTTCCGCTCTGACGCAATTTATCTGACAATACTCGCTACCTACACGATACAAACTGCTTCCGCACTTGCACCGCTCCACCCCCCCCCCCCCACTCCCCCCATTACAACCAAAGCCAACAATAAGCCGAAAAATTTACGTTTCTCCACTGCGATTATATTTTATGACGCTTAAACAACTTCCATAAGACTGAGGTAGCTAAATCCAATATGTAATTGGGCGAAAAATGCTAGAACCTCAAATAAGAAAATGACATTTTATAAATTCACTTTCAACAACGCAAACATCTTGTGTCATTGCACGGTGTTCATCCACTTTACGAAAGTTACATCGCTCGAAAAATCAAACTTCAGTAACAAACAATATTACGCTGACAGTGAGAGAGCAGAACCTGCCGAAGCGCGTCGTGTCGCGATCACTTAGTCATACGGTGGCTGGCATCGAACCATGGCCGCTGTAGGAAGAGATCTCAAGAGCATAGCCTGTTCTGAACTTGACTCAGCCCCGAACTCCTTCCTGGAAAATTTTGCTATTACTAGAGGATTAGGAATGAAATTATCTTTAGATCTCAACAGACTGGTATCTTTAGCTGTCAGCCGAAATGCGATTAAGAAAATAAAGAAATGATTGGAATCTATCCACCTGCTTCACATCTACACTGCATAACATTTAACACTAGGCCACTAGAGCAGATACAGTGCTGTAGAGCTGGAGTGGAAGACACCACATTCTCCAGACAATTCCACCTCCTACAGTGTTACCAGATCGTGCAGATTGCCAGACTTAAGAGGTGTGAAGGTGACCAGTTTTATTGCCACCTTAAGTTGACGACTCGGGCTTCGTTTCTGGAGCGGCCGGCCGACAGACAGTATTTATGTCTAAGACTACAGGATCTGATGTGTTTATAAACTATCAATTTTTGTAAGTCGAAAGTTGCCACTCGTCAATCTTCGGTAACTACAATATGATATTCTGCATTATGCATTTCTCCTGGGTAATGGCAATTGATTCCGCAATAAATCACATTCTTTCGTAAAATCGAGAAACGTTGATTTCAGAGAGAAGATATGGTAAGGAGATTGTTTTCTTTTCAGTCCTAATCATATTTCTGTACCCTTCATTAGCGTTTTAAATTTCTGTTTCTAAACATTTTCATAGACACTGAAATAGAAACTGTATGACTGAGGACTGATTCGAGATCCGAATTAGGAGAAACTGAACATTCATCTATTCCGAAGCTGATAAATAATTTCCCTTTCATTGGCAGTACTTGCAGTAGTCGGAAATGTACTGTAAACCTAAGACAGTTACTAATTTGATAAGGTATTCCGATTATAAGAGGTGAAGAATTCAGGAAGGAACGATGAATATCCAAGTAGGATGAAGGCCGAATGCTACCAGCGTTTGACGTGACACTGAGATGAATGCGGCGAGGTAACGGCCAGATGCGGCCGTACATCGGAACTTATAGAGACAGACCACTAAGTGTGCGATGTATCTGATCTGACGGGTGAGGGGGGGGGGGGGGGCGTGTTGGGCGTCCTGGGCTCGACCACGCTGTCAAGAACTCGTCTTATGGCAAACCCTTCGCCATTGCTGCGAGCCGCGAGATGTCACTGTTTCTACCAGAGGGACCATATTCTATTCCCGCACAACGTTTTATTGAACCAGAGTGATGTCAATTATGTTATCAAAACATAAAACGAGTCTCTCTTTGCAAGCTAACCAGCGTTGGACTTATAATATTTAAATGATTTAGTACGAGCTCCACTATTTTAACTACTTTTCCCACCTTAGACAGTGTCGTCCTTGTAATATATATTTGAGTTGACTGGCGGTGGAGAACAAGTTGGAGAGAAAGGTCTGAACTTGCAGTATTTTTGGTAGATGAATAGGTCTGGTCTTAATCTGAACACGTGCAATTGGAGTTGTTATTAAACTACTAGCCATTAAAATTGCTACACCACGAAACTGACGTGCTACAGACGTGAAATTTAACCAACAGGAAGAAGATGCTGTGAAACTTCTTGGCAGATTAAAACTGTGTGCCGGACCGAGACTCGAACTCGGGACCTTTGCCTTTCGCGGGCAAGTGCTCTACCATTCTGGAAACATCCCCCCGGCTGTGGCTAAGCCATGTGTCCGCAATATCCTTTCTTTCAGGAGTGCTAGTTCTGTAAGGATCGCAGGAGAGTTTCTGTTAAGTTTGGAAGGTAGGAGACGAGGTACTGGCAGAAGTAAAGCTGCGAGGACGAGGCGTGAGTCGTGCTTGGGTAGCTCAGTTGGTAGAGCACTTTCCCGCGAAAGGCAAAGGTCCCGAGTTCGAGTCTCGGTCCGGCAGACAGTTTTAATCTGCCAGGAAATTTCATATCAGCGCACACTCCGCTGCAAAGTGAAAATCTCATTCAAGATGCTGTGATATGCAAATGATTATCTTTTCAGAGCATTCACACAAGGTTGGCGCCGGTGGCGACACCTACAACGTGCTGACATAAGTTTCCAACCGATTTCTCACACACAAACAGCAGTTGCCCGGCGTTGGCTGGTGAAACGTTGTTGTGCTGCATCGTGTAAGGAGGAGAAATGCGTACCATCACGTTACAGACTTTGATAAAAGTCGAATTGTAGCCTATCGCAATTGCGGTATATCGTATAGCGACATTGCTGCTCGCGTTGGTCGAGATCCAATGACTGTTAGCAGAATATGGAATCTGTGGGTTCAGGAGGGTAATACGGAACGCCGTGCTGGATCCCAACGGCCTCGTATCACTAGCAGATGACAGACATCGTATCCGCATGGCTGTAACGGATCGTGCAGCCACGTCTCGATCCCTGAGTCAACAGATGGGGACGTTTGCAAGACAACAACCATCTGCACGAACAGTTCGACGACGTTTGCAGCAGCATGGACTATCAGCTCGGACACCATTGCTGCGGTTACCCTTGACGCTGCATCACAGACAGGAGTGCCTGCGATGGTGTACTCAACAACGAACCTGGGTGCACGAATGGCATAATGTCATTTTTTCAGATGAATGCAGGTTCTGTTTACAGCATCATGATGGTCGCATCCGTGTTTGGCGACATCGTGATGAACGCACATTGGAAGCGTGTATTCATCATCGCCATACTGGCGTATTATCTTGTGTAACGGTATGGGGTGCCACTGGTTACATGTCTCGGTCACCTCTTGTTCGCATTGACGGCACTTTGAGCAGTGGACGTTACATTTCGAATGTGTTAAGACCCGTGGCTCTACCCTTCATTCGATCCTTGCGAAACCCTACATTTCAGCAAGACAATGCACGGTCGGATGTTGCAGGTACTGTATGGACATTTCTGGATACAGAAAATGTTCGACTGCTGCCCTGGCCAGCACATTCTCCATATCACTCACTAATTGAAAACGTCTGGTCAATGGTGGCCAAGCAACTGGCTCGTCACAATACGCCAGTCACTACTCTTGATAACTGTGTGGTAACTGCAAGGGCAGCTGTACCTGTACACACCATCCAAGCTCTGTTTGAATCAATGCCCAGGCGTATCAAGGCCGTTATTACGGCCAGAGACGGTTGTTCTGGGTACTGATTTCTCAAGCTCTATGCACCCAAAATGCGTGAAAATTTGATCACATGTCAGTTCTTGTATAATATATTTGTCCAATAAATACCCGTTTATCATCTGCATTTCATCTTGGTGTAGCAATTTTAATGGCCAGTAGTGTATTTGGCATGTTGCCGCTACTACTTTTAAGTTAATATCGTAGTGCACTACTCTAAACAATAAACTGGCAAAACATCAAGATCTGTTACAGTGTTAGTTTCACAACGAAAGGAATTATAAAACTTTGCTTATTTGAAATCAAGATTCGTGCGAGTTGAGAACGCCATTTAATATTAGTACCATTTACCACTCCTGGCTGGAATTATAAGAATAAATCTGTAGTCAGTATTAGGAGTTGATGGCTGTTTCGATTACTGTGTTTGTTTTCCCCTAGACATTAAAACGAAGCCCTTTAAAATTCCACCACTTATCTGAAACCTATATTTGCTGCTCAAAAGCGTACATCGCAATGAGCCGAAGTCTCGACTGACGAGGGAATGGTCCAAACCGACAGGTTGAAATATCATGTCTTGAAATTTTTTATACGGAAGAGTACACCAAATGAAAAGTTGTAGAAGCTATCGGTGTTGTAGCTGTAAATTGTCGTAGTTGTGTCGGGAAAGAACCAGAGCTCCAAGCCCTAACAGAAAGTTCCGAAGCTTAAATAGCTACAGGTACGGAAAGCTGGCTAAGGCCAGAAATATGCCCAGCAGAACTATTTTCTAACTATCCGACAGTGTTCAGAAAGGATGGATTAAATAACAATTAGTGGTGGTATATTTATTGCTGTCAGAAGTAGCTTGCCTTGTAGTGAAATTGAAGTAGATAGGCCTAGTTCCTGCGAAAATAGTATGGGTAGAGGTTATATTTGACAATCGGACTAAACTATTAATTTGGTCGTTTTACCGACCCCTCGACTCAGAAGATATAGTTGCTGAACACATCAAAGAAAACATGTGTCTCATTTCAAATAGATACCCCAATCATACAATTATAGTCGGTGGAGACTTTAATCTACCATTGATATGCTGGAAAAATTGTAAGTTTAAAGCCGGCGGCAAGTACAAAACGTCATCCTAAATTGTACCGAATGATTTCTCAGAAAATTGTTTTGAACATATAGTTCATGAGCCCACTCGAAGTCTAAATGGTTGCGAAAGCATACTTGACCTCTTAGCAACATATAATCCTGGATAAATAGTGCTTGTCCGAAGGATACAGGGATTAGCGATCACAAAGCAGTAGCTGCTAGAATGAATACTGTAACTCCAACTACCGTCAAAAGAAATCCAGAGTATATGTGTTTAAAAAAGCTGATAAAAATGCTCTTAACGCCTTTTTAAGAGACAGTCTTTACTCCTTACAATCTGATCATGAAAGCGCAGAAAAGTTGTGGAATTATTTCAGAGAGATAGTATCGACAGCAGTTGAGAAATATACACTACATAAATTAATTCGTGATGGTACTGATAGCACATGGTACACAAAACGGGTCAGATTGCTGTTGCAGAGGCAGCGAAAAAAGCAGGCCAGATTTAAATGAATGCAAAATCCCCAAGATTGATGTAACTCGTCTGTGGTAACATCAAACAGTGCTTTGATTCCTTATCCGCTGCTAGTCGCCTTTGTAAGAATTACTTACTGCTGCCTTGTATTCAAAACATTAGTGACACGAGATATATTTTGAATGTTGGTGCTCCAAATTCGGTTGTGGCACTCCAGGTATTAGCAGTATGTGGCACTGCACTTTCTTGTCACGGCCGATGGCGCGCTGTTCTGGGATTGTACAAACCACTGAGCAAGCGGTTCTTCATGCGAGAAAAATATTAACTTCAACAATAATAATTAAAAAGACATCAGTGTACAGCAGCTGAAATTTTGACTGTTCATTTCTTTCGTATTCTCCACGGATAAGAAATTGCAGGGTTGGTTTCGATGTATCGGATTGCACCGTTCCCTTGTCAGGTGCACATGGAGTAATCCGCACTACATGTAAAACACGACAACTTGTCAAAGAATGCTTCCTTACTTCATTGGAATGTGTTGGACATCAAGCTGTGTGGACCGTAATGAAACAATTTAAATAAAGTTTTAAAAAGAGAACAAAGGTTTGGCCAAGAAGTTTCAAATCGCAATGCGGAGTAAAACTTGCTAGCCCCTTGAATCTTTGTGTCGGACCATACATGAAGGTGGAACCTTGCTTTGACGAGCAGTACACTTACTGACCGATCAATCCAGGGTGACTCACGGTTCTTCCTCAGAGTCTTACACGCGTCAGTAAGTCTCTGCTACCTTACAAACATCGCAGAAGCTCTACTGTACTCTGCCATGGAGAGACAGTCCGGGAGGAAAGTATAATATGGAGAAAAATCGTAGTCACAGCACAGGAAATTGCTTCCAGGTTAAATGCTCAGTCTGCAAGAGCAGTTCCTCCTAAAGCCAAAGTTACGGGTTTGAGTCCCAGATCACAGACAGTTTTAACCCGTGAAGAAGTTTCGAAACAGCGTACACTCCTTTGCAGAGTGGCAGATTCCTTCTAAATAGTGTGGAGTGCTATGAAAATTTCGCAAAAATTACAGCCCACAGGCAAAAATCTTTGTCAGATGCATGTAACAAAAGACTATATCAACTTAAGTTCGACGAAGGGACTTTGAGAGAGTTGCAAGTATATTAGTGAAACGCTACAGGACCTGATGCCTTGACAAATACATATTTAGTGCCACTTTATTTCGCACAGATGTGTGAACAATGTGATTTTTAGTACATTTTAGGTACAGCACATTGCATTAGCGATTGCTTATTGACATGTACGTGTGGACAGGTCGTTTTAACAATTATATGTTTCGTCAGCTCTTCTTTCATTGTTTCTTACGCTCTCCATATGTTTGTTGCAAGAATCAAAGCTAATTTGAGGTACGGGTACTCTGTGTCCAGACACGTTGCGTCAGACCTTACAAATCAGTAGTCATTGCATCTAGTAACGCAGTTTTCAGTTTCTAGATGCTTTCGTCCGTGCTCATAATTTTAGAATGATACTCACTACACACACACACACACACACACACACACACACACATACACAGACCAGTCTGCAAGCATGTGTGTGTGTGCGTGTGTGTGTGTGTGTGTGTGTGTGTGTGTGTGTGTGTGTGTGTGTGTTTGTGTGTGTGTTAGAGAAAAGTGTTGGCTGACGCTTCTCGGCGGATCTAGGCATATTTTTTGGTTGAATTCGCTGGCCCTGGGGAGACTAGATTTCACCGAACTAGCACGGTGTACAACTTAGGTGTGGTGCATCTTCATAGAACCTAACCGAGTGCACTACTGGCCATTCAAATTGCTACACGAAAAAGAAATGCAGAAGATAAACGGGTATTCATTGGACAAATATATAATACTAGAACTGACATATGATTACATTTTCACGCAATTTGGGTGCATAGATCCTGAGAAATCAGTACCCAGACCAACCACATCCGGCCGTAATAAAGGCCTACATACTCCTGGGCATTGAGTCAAACAGAGCTTGGATGGCGTGTACAGGTACAGCTACCCATGTAGCTTCAACACGATACCACAGTCATCTAGAGTAGTGACTGGCGAATTGTTACGAGCCAGTTGCTCGGCCACCATTGACCAGACGTTTTCAGTTGGTGAGAGATCTGGAGAATGTGCTGGCCAGGGTAGCAGTCGAACATTTTCAGTATCCAGAAAGGCCCGTGCAGGACCTCCAACAAGCGGTCGTGCATTATCCTGCTGAAATGTAGGGTTTCGCAGGGATCGAATGAAGGGTAGAGCCACGGGTCGTAACACATCTGAAATATAACGTCCACTGTTCAAAGTGCCGTCAATGCGAACAAGAGGTTACCGAGACATGTAAACAATGGCACCCCATACCATCACGCTGGGCGATACGCCAGTATGGCAATGATGAATACACGCATCCAATGTGCGTTCACCGCGATGTCACCAAACACGGATGCGACCATCATGATGCTGTATACAGAACCTGGACTCATCCGAAAAAATTACGTTTTGACATTCGTGCACCCAGGTTCGTCGTTGAGGCGCTCCTGTCTGTGATGCAGCGTCAAGGGTAACCGCAGCCATGGTCTCCGAGCTGATAGTTCATGTTCCTGAAAACGTCGTCCAACTGTTCGTGCAGATGGTTATTGTCTTGCAAACGTCCCCATCTGTTGACTCAGGGATCGAGACGTGGCTGCACGATCCGTTACAGCCATGCGAATATGATGCCTGTCATCTCGACTGCTAGAGATACGAGGCCGTTGGGATCCAGCACGGCGTTCCATATTACCCTCCTGAACCCACCGATTCCATATCCTGATAACAGTCATTGGATCTCGACCAACGCGAGCAATAATGTCGCGAAACGATAAACCGCAATGGCGAAAGGCTGAAATCCGACCTTTATCAAAGTCGGAAACATGATGGGACGCATTTCTCCTTCTTACACGAGGCATCAGAACAACGTGTACCAGGCAACGCCTGTTTCTGTGTGAGAAATTGGTTGGAAACTTTCCTCATGTCAGCACATTGTAGGTGTCGCCACCGGCGCCAACCTTGTGTGAATACTCTGAAAAGCTAATGATTTGCCTATCACAGCATCTTATTCCTGTCGGTTAAATTTCGCGTCTTTAGCACGTCGTGTTCGTGGTGTAACAATTTTAATGGCCAGTAGTGTAATCTTCTAGGGTGGTTTCCAACATGAAGACCTTGCGAATGAGTGTCTCTAAGTGGTGGAGGTGTATTAAAAGTGAAAAAGGAATTCGGTCTACCTCTCTTCATCGAGAGTATGTTACTGGACTATAGGCAACACACACTCATACTGAGTGCCTGCGTCCTACCACCTGTCAGTGGCATTATCAGTATTAAAAGACCACTTCCGTCGCTGGGGAGAGCCAATGAATGTTTTGTGCTTAACAAAAGACATTCGCATTATGTCACTCCAAACATTTCATGCAAAGGCTGTAAAACGACGTATACTTGTCAGGCAGGGCGCTCTCCAGCCTTTTCCTACAAATAAGATGGGCAAGATGTCAGTTCCCGTACTTGGCAGGTGTGCCCAGAAGTAGAGTGACGCCATCGGCGTGTTGCGACGGCTGGTGGCGACAGGACGCGACGCACGGCAGCCGCCACTGCCCCTTCGAGCCGGCGCCCCCTTCAGCCGCCCCCTGTGCCGCGGCGCCGCTATTTATTTTGGCGGAGCCCGGCCTGTCCGCGGCCTGTTTGCCGCCGCTGTTTACTTTCCGCTGCGCCCTCATGAATACAGCAGCGACGACGCGGCGCTGCGCTGCGGGACGGAACTCTGCGCAGCGCCTCTGTCGGTCTGTGCCAATACATTTACATGCATTAGTCGCCACCTCTGCAAGACGCGCGACCGTCGCGGGTGCTCGCCGCCGCTCGTTAGGCCACCTGTACAGCGCGTGCAGCGACGTCTGTGCTGAGGTGCTCACACTCTGTGACACTGCCTCTGCTTCGGTTTTATAAAATACCCAATGTATTATGGGTGTGACACGCTCTTTCACCTAAAATCCAACCACGAAACCTTTTTATGCCTCTTCGCTGTCAAAGTGGATGGGTTGCACCTGTCGCACTCAGTTTAATAAATTAATCATTTCCATTCCACAGAAGAGGTCGCTAGAGCTCGGGGTACTTCCGCGCTCGACACGGAGGCAGCCGCTTCGAATCCTAATCGTGGAGGATATTTTCACCGCTAGAATTTCGGGGAAGCACTAATGATCAGGAAAATTGTCACCATATCTTCTCCCCAAGTCGACCAGTACCAAGTAGGAAATTCCAGACACCCACGCAAGCGGCTCTGTTGATGCTGAAGCGATTGTCGGACTGCGATGGGGTAGGCAGTCACTTTGATGCTATTCGTGATGAGTAAACTAAGTACCTGAACAGAGCTTTCATACTCTCCTTCCTCATCATACAATACAAATGCCATAGTACACATACACATCCTACACTCAATTGATAAAGTTACGGCGGAGGTTCGAGTCCTCCCTCGGGCATGGGTGTGTGCGTTTGTCCTTAAGATAATTTACGTTAAGTAGTGTGTTAGCTTAGGGACTGATGACCTTAGAAGTTAGGTCCCATAAGATTTCACACACATTTGACCATTTTTGATAGAATTAATACGTAACTCTTTTACTTCGTGAAGGAAAGGTGCCTTTGTTAGCTAAGGAAGAAGAACCTTTTCAGTTTAGTGGCTGAATGTCTTCCAGACAATCACTCTATACGAGTATCCGTTCATCCCAATAAATAAAATATTTGCACCCACTTTTCCGCGAGTGTATGCAATGTAGGACGTCAATAGGGCATATTATAAATTACTGTTTCCTAGACTAACTATTGTTTCGTTGTTGCTGTTGCTATTCTTGTAAGCAGATATGACTGGTTTGATGGGGACCTCCACGAATGCCACTCCTTTGCCAACCTTTTTATATCAGAGTAGCATTGGCGCCCTATGTCCTCACTTAACCGCCACAGCTTCCTCTAGTGTCATGCAAGTTATTCAAAAATGGCTCCGAGCACTTGAGACTTAACATCTGAGGTCGTCAGTCCCCTAGACTTAGAACTACTTAAACCTAACTAACGTAAGGATATCACACACATCCATGCCCGAGGCAGGATTCGAACCTGCGACCGCAGCGGCAGCGCGGTTCCAGACTGAAGCGCCTAGAACCGCTCGGCCAAAGTGGCTGCCTGCAAGTTAATATTTGATGTCTTAACATATGTCCAATCAACCTGTTACTCCTTCTTTTGTTTTTCAAATACGTTTCTCCGTGATTCTTCAGAGAACCTGTACATTTCCTCTTTTATGTGAATTTCGTTTTCATATCCCGACGTTTCAAATGTTTACACTCTTTTCCTCTGGGTTCCCCTGAGTCCATGATTGACATACTTGCAATTCTGTGCTCTAGCCATATATACCCAGAATATAAGTTGCTCAGATTAAGGTAAATATTTGAAAATACTAGACTGGCTTCTTTTAAGGATGCCCTCTTTGCATATACTAGTCTACTTACTATGTCCATCTTGCTGTGCGCCTCATACGCTATTTTTCTTCAGTCGTAGCAGAATTCCTGCACGTCATTTACTTCGTGGTCCTCAGTTCTGATGAGAAGTTTCTCCGTAATCTTATTTCTGCTACTGTTCATTACTTTCCTCTTCCTTTTATTTGCTGCAAATCCATATTCCACGCTTGATAGGCTGTATGTTCTCTTCAGTACGTCATGCAATTCATTCAGTTTGAATGAATACAGCAATGTAAGCAGCCAATCCAATCATTGACAGTCCTTCACCCATGAACCTGCGTCCCGCATTACACATTTTTAATTCCCGCACTTCATTCATATTGTTCCCTCTTGGTTGTTGTACATATTGTATATTACTGTCTTTCTCTGTGGCTTACGCCTATTTTTCTGAGAGTTTCGACCACTTTTACATACTTTTACATAGTCGAACGTTTTTATTGCGTCGGCAAACAGTATGATGAGGCTTTGATTGATTTTTCTTAAACATTGCTTCCGTTACCAGGCGGAATGTGACGTCTGTACAGATAATGGTAGGATTTCATTGTCTTCCTCACTTTATGGATAGTTAAAGATAAGCAACAAAAGTAAAGTTTCAAGTTGTATGGCAGAGGTATTCCTAGTGTCACTATACATTCATTTTATTTGAATCAGATTCATTTCAGAGCCTATGGTCTAACCTATGGACATGTGGAAGTCGCAAAATTCTTTTCGGACTTGAGTAGCTACTGTATGCTTCACGAACCGTACCTGTTTTGAATATTAAGACAAAGGTGTACACGAAAAGCGAGTGCTTGGAAATTGAAAAGTCGTTGAATAATATCTCACTTGGAGTACGGTATCTTCTTTTTCATTTGGCCTTTAGCTTAGAATTCACCTCTCATGATGTGAAAGTTCCACAGGAACGACACTTAGTTAAGATATCATTTTGAACAACAGGGTCACTTTCTCTGATTGGATAACTGGGGTATATTGGGGAGACGCAAGTCAGTGAAATGAGATCTACTTGAAAGTCTTGCACCTGTCATGACATTTTAAATGTTAATAATTTTAATTGTGTGTCAGATCAGAAAATGTTAAAAATTTACATGCTAGATCATAACTGGAAATGGACACAGTCTTTCAGCCACATGGAACAGAAGGGTGACAAACATGATGAGATAACGGGTCCAGAGGTAGCCGAAAGCTGTCAGGGGCTTGCCAAACATGCAGCGAAGATTATTCTTGACTCTTCGCCAAGATTATGAGGGTCGAGGTCACTGACGTCGGTGGCAAGATCCGATACATTTAAGGGAAGAGTTTTTGGTGGAATTTAGAACGGTAGCCACATTAAGACGGTCAAATGTCGAGGAAACCTTCCAAGGGAATATCCTCGACAGATACTGCAGAGGGTAGTTGGCGCTCAGACTCAATGGAGACTGAAATACAAGTTCAGAGATGTTCATATTAAAGAAAACCAGAGATTCAGTGAGTAGTCCCAGTAGCCGGAGTTCAGTGACGCTTCTCAGCAGCACATGACAGAGCAATAGACGCTTAACCTTTGGGAAGACGTTGATGGACTATGATGGAAACAGTATAAATGCAAGCTAAGTAGCAATTTTCAGTATTCACTGGAATGGAGACTGCTTGTCTCTGCCTCAAACAAATAAGTTACAATTTCAGTGTATAGCAGGAACTAGTTTTGATGAGTACTTTTGACTTGTACTATAGGGCAAATGACTCTTGAGTGATAGTGAATTATTTCAAAGGATTGAAGATTTACGATCTAGGTCAATTCACCAATAGTTAGCAGACCGAGTGGCAGTGGAAACACTCGTCTCAGGTAAAGATCCTTCCTAGTGGTTACTGAAAGCATCTGACGTTTTTGTGTTGTGTTGGTCTGTCTCCTCAATAAACAAATGTGTTGGTTAGAACAACAAACGAAATGACGAAAGTTAATAACTTGATACTTCAGCAGAGCAGTCCTGCCAGCTCTACGAAATTCACCAACCTGTTGTATCGGAAAAAATAAGGAGAGCCCCTCTCTCTCATCTCAGCTATAAAGACTGACAAACAAGTTAACTAAACCCATATTGTAGTTAACGTCTTGCCACGCGGCTAACGTCGAAGCCTAAAGAAAAAAAGAGGTTGGGACATTGAGCCGCGACGTGACACACCTGATAACTGCGCTACATTTAACTATTAATGTTACCAGACGTTATTTTGACTTTTCTGTAAGGTGAACCTCGTTCCAATCATATTTCCTCTTTCGAATTCTTAGTGTTTTTCTTGTAGCCATTTGACCTTAGCCCAATTTACTTCATTCTTAATCGACTTGCAATGCTGTGTGGTTGTCTTTTCTTAAACAATTTTGTAGACCAATTGAAAGTTTTCTTCTTTTACCCAGGGTTTCTTCGCAGTTAACTTCCTACAATTGGCTCCCCACGTCTGTGGTTGCCCTTCTAGAAATGACCGCTCTTTTCCAACTTAACAACCTAGTGTAGTATTCTTTACCGCAGTATTTACAGCCTCAGAGAACTTCAAACGCACATCATTATTGATTCTTCCATACTCCACTCCTTTTCGCATTGATTCTTCCTGTCGATTTCCTGAAACTTCAGCCTACTCTTCATCATTGCTAAAATGTTGTCTAGATCCACATCCGCTCCTCAGTATGCCATAAAATCTAACATCTGCTTTCGGAACCTCTGTTAGACCATGTAATCCAGCTGAAATATTGCTTTGTCTCTAGGAATTTTCGGATTACACATCCATTTCTTATGATTCTGAACTGCATATTTGCTATTATTAACTGAAATTCATCAGAGAACTCAATTAGTCTTTCTCATCGCTCGTTATTACTACCGATACATATTCTCGTGTACCTTTTTCAATTGCCTGCCAAGTAAGGCATTCCACCCTATCATGATTATTAGATATTCATCTCCGTTTATATAACTCACTATCAGTACATAGTTCTAATGCACTTTATCTCTGTGCTCATTTTCTGCTGGTGACTTCGGCGTGTATATCTGAACTGTTGCTGCTGGTAATGATTTACTGTCGACCCTGATGAGAATAACATTATCACCGAACTGTTCACATTAACTCGGTCTCTGCCCTACCTTCATGTTTGTGATGAATCCTACTCCCGTTACTACATTTTCTGCTTTTTTGTGTGACCTTACATCCACATGATCAGGAATCTTTATCTTGTATCCATCTCATTTCGCTAAACCACACTATATCAAGACTGTACTTGCCCTTTCAGATTTTCAAACTTTTCTAAAACATAGGAATTTGTGACATTCGAGGCTAATACTCACAGTCTGTGACTCTTTTGTTGACTAGTCAGTCTTCTTCTCAATCTACCCTCCCACTTGCTAGTCTGGTTCCTGAGATCCGAATGGGGGATTGATCATCAATCTTCTGCCAATGGAGATAACATCTTGACACTTTTTCAAATACAGGCCACATGCTAAATGGATTGAAATGAAATGTCTTAAATGCAACGATACAGAATGCCATCTGTATCCACATACCGTTAATCATTTCTGATTCTTCCACTTTTCACTGGCAGCAGTCCACCACAAAGGCAAGGAGACGTCCGATGGTTCTTCCCGCTCCTCCTCCTTTCCGACAAGGTCGGTGGCAGAACAAGGGTGACTTCAGACGTCAGATGTCTTCGCAAGCCATTGGTACTAATTTTTATTGAAAATTTAAGCAGTCGCTGTGATCAAAACCGTAATCCAGCACGATTTGACAGTTATTCAAAGACCCTAGTCCTAGACCGCCTTTGTGACTGGTTGAAACTAGAAGAAGTAAATTTTGTAATATTTTCGATAATACTATATTTTAGTGCCTGAAATATGCTATTAAGGAACTGTCGCAATATTCCTATGGAAAATTAACTCCAATTTCTTATTGGTGCAATCAGTTCTCACATAACGCTAATAAAATTTAAAATCCGACAGATTTAATGATTACTATTCTGAAAATGACATAGTAAATCATACAAAACGTGTGTCATAAAACAGTCTGTAGTAAATCATACAAAACGTGTGTCATAAAAGAGCCTGTAAAGTTTATGACTTTATGAAAGCAAATTCCTTATTGTTGTAACGTGTATCTGTCTTGTTTGATTCAATGTGGAGATAAAAGTGTTTTATCAGTGAAATGTGACATCGGCGAAAAGAGGGGTTATCTGAGAAGACGCACCGCATCGAGTTCTTTAATTTGACACTTGGCTGACTGCTGTAGCACTCAAGGTTAAATACTTATTAATATTACAGTATTCCTCCATCACCGTTTTATTCACCTTAACTAAGCTCAACTAATGTATGTTGCACCGATATTAATGCGGTTGGGAATTATACACAGCTTTAATCTTTATAAAATGAAATAGCGTGATTACCTAAAAGTGCTACAATTACTCCGGTCAAAAGAGGTAAATGAAAGTAGCATAACATGTGCACGGATACCATATAACAGCACATCCTCGCACATAAACAACGAGTTATTGTAGATTTCGTTGATGGTGTACATTGCATAGTGCAACATAAAACGTGAACACTGCAAGTTTCTTCTTTTACTTTTCCTGTCTGCTCTTCCTCTCCATATCTCCTTAAAATCATCAATCTAATAGGCGTACAAAGGCACTTCACGAAAATACTTGGGATTTTAGTAGGCAGCTGTATCTACATGAGAGTTAATATTGTCGTTTTCGTGGCCAATGGGAAACGAAAGTATTCCCTTTCTTCGAACAAATAGTAAGTAATTGATTCAGAACTAATCGCCGTTCTTTTCTATTATTTTACAGTGCATAGTACCTCCTAAGAATGGCTTTGTGGAGTTAAAGAAAGCGGTCCCGGGGAAAATGATAAGGAAATGCCAGATATCTGTAACTGTGATAGGATATACAAATCCAGTCCACGAAGCATTACGTTGAGAGTGGAAATTTAACATTTTCACAGAGTACGCACAAGGAAACAGCTTCCTGCGAAAGATATAGGGCATGCGGTGTGTAGTGCATATGTGAAATGACTGGTGTTTGGGTAACTACCAGGAAGTAAGATGAGAGTAATAGTGCAAAACATTAGTTTACTACCACAACGAAAAGCAGCCCATAGAATTGTTAAAATAAGTGATGAAAGAACTCAAATAGGTGCGCACGTATCAGAGATTATTAAATCTTTAGGGGTAATATGGTGGACTTTAGGATTTAATTAAATAACTTGCTTTTGGGAAACTGCTGCTGCTCTACGGAATAGTACCTTCATAAAAATTTCTAAAAATCAGTTTGGTAGCCAAGAAATTTGACAAATGTTGCCCAGCCGTCTTCCGGCGAATGTTAGGTTTCGATAATGCTCACCTGGTGACTATGACTTTCCAAGGCCCCGTCATGCTGGACGAAAAACTCAGAGACCTGCAGCCAATGAACCCCTTCCTATAATGAACTGTAAGTAGAACTGTAAAACTACTTTAGGCTACTGTACGCTACCATAAGTAAGCGTGGACCTCGGCAGTTTTCCTAGTAGCTTTGGTCAGTTGAAGTACAGGTACCCTGTACGTTACGTGTGTTGCATGCCTATTGGTCTTTACCTCACAACGATCACTTTCCGTATGCATAAAATCAATGGTTCACTACAGCCCCCTACATGTTGTAAACGATGAACCGTCAACAAACTCAGTGAGAATATATAAAAGGTCGGGTTGGTGACTTTTTTGTTTATCATTCAAAATATTATGCCAATGTTTCGCATCATAAACAAAGTGAAAAAATTAGCTTTCTGTGTATAAAATTAGCTGCATGCCGTCCAACGAACATGCAGATGACATGATATATGCCGAGAAAAACGGCAACACAGAAATAACGCAGCAAACGGTGACAACAATTCTTAAAAACATGCTACAACGTACAATAAATAAGATTTAAAGAACCAACTGATGATGGCGGTATTTGTCGCTGAAACCAGTTGGGGAGAAAAATAAGTAAACAAAATACAAAAGGCGTCTTTCATCGAGGCGAACTCACGTTTCTCATATTGTTGTTCAATGAGAAATCGTTGGCTCCGATTTTCTCCCTTATACAGTCATATCACCTCCTACAAATGTTACCAATACTACTGGGAATCCTACCATGTCCTGTTTTGTTTATGCAGTGTACCAAAACTACTGAATCGCAATTATGGCGGAGAGCAGCTCTACTTGTAAGACGAGGCACGACACGTGAAATAAAATTAACTGATCTGTCTATCATATCACAACACATATTTACAGAAGAGCATTCTTGAAACTGTCTCTCCACAAAGTCATGTTGGTTTTATACACACCACCAACTAGACTTACTGATACCATCACGACTTAAACTGGTTTTATTCGAAAATAGTGATAGAGGGATTGGGCGAAGGTCTGCAATATGGCAGTGACAAAACGGTTGGGTGAAGATCTGCAATAAGCCAGCGACAAAATTCCAATAGTCCACCTTCACCTCATTCTCGAATGTGTTGAATCCCCTGTAAATAATAAGAATAGAGACTATGCGTACGTAATATACAATGTGTTTTTGTATGTTGATCACTAATGCATGTAAGAATTAGGCATGTGGGTATAGAAGGACTATTTTCCACCAAATGAGTGATGTATTCTACTTCATGCACAGTCTACTCACTTACACCTTGTTGTGATACATGCTTACTGGTCACTACAGCAGTATCACCCATTTTAGTGATTCTATGTATGGTTGGAAAGCAGTATAATATTATCTCTATAAGTACTACCGTACGGATTGTTAAGGCGTCGTCTCCGCGACGAGGAAGTGCAGTGCACCGGTTCAAAATGGTTCAAATGGCTCTGAGCACTATGGGACTTAACATCTGAGGTCATCAGTCCCCTAGAACTTAGAACTACTTAAACCTAACTAGCCTAAGGACATCACACACATCCATGCCCGAGGCAGGATTCGAACCTGCGACGTAGCGGTCGCGCGGTTCCAGACTGACGCGCCTAGAACCGCTCGGCCACACAGGCCGGCGCAGTGCACCGGCCCCGCATCGAATACGCTCGGCTGATTACCGACGAGGTCTTGTGTGGCGGCCAGCCTGGACGTGTTTTTCTGGCTGTTTCCCAAACCCGACTAGTTGAATACCGGGCTGACAGCCAAGTCCCGCCACAGTTACACTAATCGCCAACAATCAGAAAACATTCACACACTTTCACGTGAATAATGCTGCACGCAAACAGTTGGGTTAGGCTCATTCCGTCCAGGGGGGTAACAAGATCGCGGTAGGAAGGGCATTCAGGCACCCCTTAAACTAACCGTAGCAAATCTGTTGATAGCCTTGGCGACGAAGGGCAGATGCGAAACAAAGTCATACGGAAAATAAGAAGAAAAAGTAACTTTGCAAGTAGCAACTGCATTTCTATTACATAATCCGCAAAGGTATAACATACAGGCATTCACTGTATCTGTAAATACCGAACGACATGCCTAAATGATACAATAAAACGACCAAACTAATCGCTTTGACAATCAATGTTCAAAAAATTCCTTTAGACAAATAGAACTTGAACTTCAGTACCAAAAATGTTACCCGATAGAGAAACCAACATCATCACGAGAAACGAAAACTCCTAACTGTAACCGAGCGAGCTGGCGCTGTGATTAGCACAGTGGTCTCGCATTCGGGATGACGACGGTTGACACCAGTGCCCAGCCTTGCTGATTTAGGTTTTCGCCTCAGCAAATACCGGGATGGTTCCTTTGAATGGGCACGGCCGACATCTTTCCCCATCCTTCCCCAACCCGATGGGACTGATGACCTCGCTATTTGGTCCCCTCCCCACAAATAAACCAACCAACTAACCAACCAAATCCTCTCTGTAACCAGCTACACGAGTATGTCTCCAACCAATGTAAATTGGACACACGACACATGGAATATTTTATTCGAACAAATCTATACTACCATCTTCTAAAATACTTAAATTATTCCTGAATCACGCTATGCATGTTATGGAAAGTAATGTGCTACAACACCCCCTTTTGTTACCCCCAAAGTTATCTTTTCCGTCTAAAGATACCTCTCTGTTATGAATATTGTGCTCTGTTAGATAGGAACTCTTCAATGCAACAACAGATCACATTAAATATTCCGTTTGCTCGTATTTCCTTCATTGTGTGAGTGTGCCGAACTGTATCGAACGCCTTGAGGTCCACGTATCGGCTGCAAGCTGGACGCTACACTAATGCCAAGCGCCGCCTGAGTATAGTGAACAAACTCGGCGAGTTCGATTCCATACGATGCTTGTTTCCAAAATCCTGGTTGGCTGCTACAGGGGAGATTTTTGGTCGGCAGGTAAGTTGTAATACGAGAGCACAGAACCCGCTCAAAAATTCTACTTCAGCGAAGTAGACCTATAGTTGAATGAATCAATTTGCCTACTCTTCATGATAACGGGTATTACCTGTGCATTCTTCTAGTCGCTCTTGAACGTTTGCTCCTCCAGTGAGCTACCTTACCTGTCGGAAAAAAAAACAAAAAAACAAAAACGCTTTCCGCATATACTCTGCGTAGAATCGTGTAAGTATTACATCAGGACGATCGCTTTATCTGTGTTGAGCAGTTTCAGTTGATTTTCTACCCTGGTGTCACTTCGGTAACTGTAATTTCGATGTTCGTGCGACTGCATAAAGCAAACCTAACCAGTACGATTTTCCTCGGTGAAACAACTATGTGAAATTTAAGAAAAGGTTTTGCACACTGTACGTTATAATCAACCGCAAAGGACTACCGTCAAAGCAGCCCAAGGAAAATGCACGGAAGCGCAGAAGGGCTGTGTATTTCAGCCCCCGGCCGCCTGGGGTGGCCGAGCGGTTCTAAGTGCTACAGTCTGGAACCGTGCGACCGCTACGGTGGCAGGTTCGAATCCTACCTCTGGCATGGATGAGTGTGATGTCCTTAGGTTAGTTAGGTTTAAGTAGTTCTACGTTCTAGGGGACTGATGACTTCAGAAGTTAAGTCCCATAGTGCTCAGAACCATTTGAACCATTTTTTTTTATTTCAGCCCAATCAGAGCATAATGGAAAAGCGCATGCCATATTTTGAGTGTGATACATCAGACAATGACACCCTGACGATGGTCGAGAAGAGCTCGACACAAATGTCGTGATGATGTAACCACATCACACTCACACACATTATGTATAAAGACAAGATGGCCAATGATCCCTTCAGTGCAGATGCACACCAGGCTTGAACTCTGACGGGAATCGCCGAAATGCCGTGAGTCCTGAGAATAATGGGCAGGGGGCACTACGTTAGTAGTCCCGCGTCCGGCCATCCTGATTTAGGTTTTCCATGATTTCCCAAAATCGCTCCATGCAAATGCCGGGATGGTTTCTTTCAAAGGGCACGGCCGACTTCCTTACCCGTCATTCCCAATCCGATGAGACCGATGACCTCGCTGTCTGATCTCCTTCCCCAGACAACCCAACCCAACTACGTTCGTAGTGTGTGAATAAGTTGAGAATTTAGATCTGACGGGAGACATGCTATGTTAGTCTGTGCTGATGCAATGGTCACTGAGTCCGGAAGACTTAGCGGTCAGAACATCTGCCTAGTAAGCAGGACACTCCGGTTCGAGTCCCGGTCCGGCACAAATTTTCAAATTTCCCCATTGATTTCAATCAGTGCCAGCTCGCAGCTCCTTTGTATCATAATTTATAATGACTGCTGGATCAATATGCTAAATGCTATGTGTTCCTTCAGACACACACACACACACACACACACACACACACATATATATATATATATATACAGGGTGAGTCACCTAACAATACCGCTGGATATATTTCGTAAGCCACATCAAATACTGACGAACCGATTCCACAGACCGAACGTGAGGAGAGGGGCTAGTGTAACTGGTTAATACAAACCATTAAAAAAAATGCACGGAAGTATGTTTTTTAACACAAAACTACGTTTTTTTAAATGGAACCCCGTTAGTTTTGTTAGCACATCTGAACATATAAACAAATACGTAATCAGTGCCGTTTGTTGCATTGTGAAATGTTAATTACATCCGGAGATATTGTAACCTAAAGTTGACGCTTGAAACGTCCGACGTTCAGTGGCGTGTTGTAACAAACACGGACCACGGTCGGCGAGCAGCATCTGCAGGGACATGTTTACGATGACGACCGTGTTTACGAGTGTGCCTGTAGTGCACTGTTGTGGTTTGGTCTAGCTGTCGCCCGCATCTCGTGGTCGTGCGGTAGCGTTCTCGCTTCCCACGCGCGGGTTCCCGGGTTCGATTCCCGGCGGGGTCAGGGATTTTCTCTGCCTCGTGATGGCTGGGTGTTGTGTGCTGTCCTTAGGTTAGTTAGGTTTAAGTAGTTCTAAGTTCTAGGGGACTTATGACCACAGCAGTTGAGTCCCATAGTGCTCAGAGCCATTTGAACCAATCTAGCTGTCGCAGTGTCCGCATGTAGCGCTTGCTGCTATTGTTATTCTGCATTCGTCTCCGCACGCAGACCAACTGTAGTACACCGTCTTACCAGACGTCTGTGATAGTGTAGTGTTGTAGGATCTGTGACCATGGTGTATTCGAACTCTGAAAAGGTGGAAATGATACTCATCTATGGCGAGTGTCGACGAAATGCAGCTGAAGCCTGCAGGTTGTATGCAGAACGGTACCCGGACAGAGAGCATCCAACGTGCCGCACATTGCAAATCATCTACCGCCAGCTGTATGCAACAGGTATGGTCGTAGCACGCAAACGGCTCCGTAACAGGCCCGTCACAGGAGAAGCGGGTGCAGTTGGTGTGTTAGTTGCTGTTGCCATGAACCCACACATGAGTACACGGGACATTGCGAGAGCCGGTGGACTGAGTCAAAGTAGTGGCATGCGCATACTGCATCGTCACCGCTTTCACACGTTTCATGTGTCGCTACATCAGCAATTACATGGTGATGACTCTAATCATCGAGTGCAATTCTGTTAATGGGCATTAACAGAGAATGCGTTGCAATTCTACCTGTTTACCGATGAAGCGGGTTTCACAACCCGCGGGGCAGTGAATCTACGGAACATGCATTACTAGTCCGTGGACAATCCTCGCTGGCTCAGACAGGTAGAGCGACAGCGACCGTGGACTGTAAATTTATGGTGCGGAATCATTGGCGACCACCTCACTGGTCCTCACTTCATTGCAGGGACCCAAACAGCTGCAACATACATCGCGTTTCTACAGAATGATCTGCCAACGTTGCTCGAAAATGTCCCACTGGAAACACGTCGACGTATGTGGTATCAGCATGATGGTGCACCTGCACATTCCGCAATTAACGCTAGGCTGACCCTTGACAAGATGTTCGACGGGCGTTTCATAGGACGTGGATGACGCATAAATTGGCCAGCCCGTTCTCCTGATCTTACACCCCTGGACTTCTTTCTGTGGGGTACGTTAAAGGAGAATGTGTACCGTGGTGTGCCTACAACCCCAGAGGATATGAAACAACGTATTGTGGCAGCCTGCGGCGACATTACACCAGATGTACTGCGGCGTGTACGACATTCATTACGCCAGAGATTGCAATTGTGCGCAACAAATGATAGCCACCACATTGAACATCTATTGGCCTGACATGTCGGGACACACTCTATTCCACTCCGTAATTGAAAACGGACACCACGTGTATACGTGTACCTCACCCCTCATGGTAATGCACACGTCCGTCAGTGTAAAAGACCAATAAAATGGTGTTAGCATGTGGACGTATGTGCTGTTCCAGTCTCTTCTGTACCTAAGGTCCATCACCGTTCCCTTTGGATCCCTACGTAATTCGTTGCTCTCCGATACACACGATCGAACAGCGGAGGAGTGGTACTCAAGCGTCAACTTTAGGTTACAATATCTCCGGATGTAATTAACATTTCACAATGCAACAAACGGCACTGATTACGTAATTGTTTATATGTTCAGATGTGCTAACAAAACTAACGGGGTTCCATTTAAAAAAACGTAGGTTTGTGTTGAAAAACGTACTTCCGTGCATTTTTTTTATGGTTTGTCTTAACCAGTTACACTAGCTCCTCTCCTCACGTTCGGTCTGTGGAATCGATTCGTCAGTATTTGATGTGGTTTACGAAATATATCCAGCGGTAATGTTAGGTGACTCACTCTGCATATATATATATGGCTGCCAGATCAGAGACTCAAATACAAATGTAATTTCCGATGTGAAAAATACTTTTAGCAAAATGATTACCAAACTACCAAAACTACCAGTTTGAACATCGGCTAACCTGCATATGCGGAAACCATCGCCGTACGTGCCATGCTTGCGCTTAACAGGCTGACGGGCTGCGTGCTGTGCCCGGTGGGTCGTTGTTTACGTACTGTCCAGCCACTCCAGCGGGCGGCCATCACGGCTCTGGGCCGGAGAGCAGTGGCCTGGAGTGGCCGCCTCTTTACGCACGTCGCACAATTTGTCCGCGTTTTGTGACGCCATAAAGTAACACTTTTTTAACGGGGCCGCGGCTTATGGCGGCGGCTGGAGATAGCGGCTCCACTAGGCGGCGTTTAGTGCCGTTTTATGGCGGCCGGTAACGAGAGCTCATTGCGGGCTCTGAGCTGGCCGCGCTGTTTCCGAAGCACACGCTAAACGCCGACAACTGCACTCAGACACAAGGGCCGTAACAAGGCGCAGTTAACGCCAATGGACCCGCGCCAGGGGCCACGCTGCTTGTAGCGGCGTACAGTGGGAGTTTTACACGCAAACAGGATCTTCCTTCTCTTAGTCTCTCGTTCCCAAATTACGTTCCTGAAATATATTTACAGTTTCCGAAAGTAAACCGTATTCGGCGAAATTCTTTACCTAACAGTTTTTTGTTGTTTCCCAAATTCTTTAAATGTTGCACTACATCAGCATTTGCGGATTACAAGCACTCTTCATTGTTTGGTGGAAGAAATTTTGTTCTGGCATTAGCGATTTCCTGTCCTATTTTTCATATACGTATTGATGAAAGGGAAAATGCTTGTACGCGAGTTGAGTCGAAAAGTGAATGCCCCCGATTTTTTAAATCTGTTCTGAATATCTGGTGAGGTGTTACACGTCATGCATATTACTCAGTTGACTTCCCCGTTTTGCAAATTGGAACCCTCTGCCACTACAGGGCTTCGAAATGTAGCGAGTAACATGGCGTCGTGTAACGTAACTTTGACGGTGCTTGAGCAACAGCGATGTTCTAACCGCAGAAGAAGTGCCTCCACTTGAAATGCGTAGAAGAATTGTGTCGATATCAGCGAGTGCGATGATGGGTAGTTCGTGCTCGTAATAAAGGAAACGGTGATGCTAACCTGAACGTGCGTGACACAGCTGCGAGCGGACCGTCGCGTACCGCAACTGACGAGATCATCGGAATCGCGTCGTTGAACTCAATAGAGGTAATAGTCGGATAACAAACACATAAAGTCTCAAGGGTGGCGTATCACGAGAGTGGGAACCTGCCGGCGTCATTGCAGAACTGCGGTACGGAAAGATGTTTGAACTGTAGGGCTTGTCCACTGCCGTGCTGGAAACGTCTATTTTTGTCTCAAGACGCGGACTGAACACCTAAGTGGCGTCGTCAGACGCAATGGAACAGTATTCAAGACTGTTAAATATGTTTCTCGGATTAAAAGTCTTTGTCTCGTCTTCTCCGACGCGTCGTGATGTCTGATTTGTGGGGCGCTCAACTGCGTGGTTATCTGCGCCCCTACAAATTCCCAACCTTTGCTCAGACCTATCCCGCCCGCTTTCATGAAAGATGATGAAATGATGAGGACAGCACAGACACCCAGTCATCTCGAAGCAGGTAAAAAATTCTGACCACGCCTGGAATCGAACCCGAGACCCCGTGGTCAGAAATCGAGAACGTGACCGTGAGACCACGAGCTGCGGAAGTGACGCGTTGTGTTTATGTAATCTGCAGAAGATGCTACAGCGCACTCAGAGCTGCCGAGAACACTGCATCAGCTTGTAACGGAAGTCGGTGACACCCTGAGGCGACTGTTTGCCGCCTGCTGACGAGGTAAGACGTCCCGACGGTTTCCATTCCTGGAGATGGCGATCATAGCGGCGCGTGTGTTTGAAACACACCCCGTTTAGGGGAGTACTGAGTCCCTCCTGTATCAGTGCCCGTGATGTCCCATCAGGTGGACAGTAATGTCAGATGCCGTGATGTCGTGCTGAATTCTGATCCTGACCCACCGGTACAGTAGACCATCACGACGCTGGAGCTTTAGAGTGGCTTCTGCCCCGGACCTGCGCTGTCTTGATGAACGGCTGGACTGCCTATCGGTGTTGGCTGCTGTACTGACTTCACAACTGGAAGCTGGACTTTACTGACCACCATTACGAATCTCTAATCTTCTCGTAAGACAGGAAATGTGAACTAACACTAGAACTATCAACACACGCAAATCATCACCATACCTAACCAGAGAACCAAGTGCAGATGACATGAGCGCCTTCGATACTGCTGAGCAAGTGACCTAAGTAGGTGGCGGTGGAGTATTTACGTCGCCGAATAGAGGCTCCGATCTACGACATCATTATTAATGAAAGAGTCGGTTCTGCTCTTCTCGAGTTGTCAGCGGTCCTCATTTCTGACATATATGATTAAGAAATGTGTTGCATGTCTTTACTGCTAAGTCAAACACTTGCTCGGTGATGTTGTGTCCTACCTAGTGGCTTTTACGTTGCCAGAGTCACAAAGGCAGTTCGGTGTCTGCTCTTGTAACCATTTTGTGTGGGGCTTTCTCCTAGTCGTCACAATAGTGTCGATGATGATGTCTTTCTGACAGAGTAGCGGTGTTGAAATGTGTACTCCACCCTGCTGGCGGCCGTTGCCACTTTCACGTAATTGAGTCGCGCTGGCTGTTAGAACTTCGAAAACTTTTCTTCTCATGTTTCCTCAGGCATAACAGCACGGTGGGTGCTTAGAGTGCTGACTCCTGACACGAAACAGTGTATACTGATTTCTGAACGTTGAGGGTGATGGGTTACTTAACAGAATTGTGGCAGGTTATTAAATCTGGGTGCACCGTTTTCACCCAGGAAAACTTAAAGTACACGTTAGAGGATATCACTGTCAGGGTGATGAAGCGGTCCTAACAGCGGCGAGGTTGTGCAATCGTCAAGAAAGTCAAACACTCTACAGAGACGATATCAAAAAGCTGGTCTCTCGTTGAGAGAAACGTGTTCGCTGGCAAAATGATTATGTTGGAAAATAAATATGTAGACACGAGGTATATTAATAAAATTTGTTTGACTTAAAAATCTCTGAGTTCTCACATAAAAAAATCTGAGGCATAACTTTTTCAGCACGCCCTCATATACGCTACGTGATCAAAAGTATCTGGACACCGTCCAAAGCATATGTTTTTCATATTAGGTGCACCGTGCTGCCAAATACTGCCAAGGACTCCATATCAGTGACCTTAGTAGTCATTAGACATCGTGAGAGAGCAGAATAGAGCGCTCCATGGAACTCACGGACTTCGAACGTGGTCACGTGATTGGGTGTCATTAGTGTCATACGTCTGTATGACATCCCTAGGTCCACTGTTTCTGATGTGATAGTGAAGTGGACACGTAAAGGAACACGTACACTATGTCAGTTAGGCGGGGGATGAGGAAACTTGGATTTCATGGTCGAGCGGCTACTCGTAAGCCACACATCACGCCGGTAAATGCCAAACGTCGCCTCCATTCGTGCAAGGAACGTAAACATTGGACGATTGAACAGTGGGAAAACGTTGAGTGAAGAATCACGGTACACAGTGTGGCGATAAGATGGCAGGGTGTGGGTATGGCAAACGTCCGGTGAACGACTTCTGCCAGCGTGTGTAGTGCCAACAATAAAATTCAGAGGCGGTGGTGTTATTGTGTGGTCGTGTTTTTCATGGAGGAGGCTTGCACCCCTTGTCTCGCGTGGCACTACCACAGCACAGGCGCCGGCCGAAGTGGCCGTGCGGTTAAAGGCGCTGCAGTCTGGAACCGCAAGACCGCTACGGTCGCAGGTTCGAATCCTGCCTTGGGCATGGATGTTTGTGATGTCCTTAGGTTAGTTAGGTTTAACTAGTTCTAAGTTCTAGGGGACTAATGACCTCAGCAGTTGAGTCCCATAGTGCTCAGAGCCATTTGAACCACAGCACAGGCCTACTTTGATGTTTTAAGCAACTTCTTTCTTCCCACTGTTGAAGAACAATTCATGAATGGCGATTGCACCTTTCAACTCGATCGAGCACCTGTTCATAATGCACGGCCTGTAGCGGAGTGGTTACACGACAATAACAACACTGTAATGGACTGACCCGCACAGAGTCCTGACCTGAAGCCTATAGAATACCTTTGGGATATTTTGGAACGCCGAACTCGTGCCGCGCCTCACCGACCGACATCGATACCTCTCCTCAGTGCAGCACTCCGTGAAGAATGGGCTGCCATTCCCCAAGAAACATTCCAGCACCTGACTGATTGTATGCCTGTGAGTGTGGAAGCTGTCATGAAGGCTAAGTGTTGGCAAGCACGATATTGAATTCATTGAATTCCAGCATTACCGATGGAGGGCGCCACGTACTTGTAAGTCATTTTCAGGCAGGTGTCCCGAAGCTTTGATCACATAGTGAATGCCTCTAAACGTATTCAAATCTCTCTCATCTTCATTTCGTGATTCCTGTGCCAGTATGTGATGCTAATTCCAAAAATGTCGGGCTGTCGTTTTCGAACGTCGATTCCTTAAATTTGTCAAACTTGGTTTCACGAGTGAAAGTTACCTTTCTACCAGAGATCCCAATGGAAACTACGGGAGCATCATTTTCACAGTTCCATATGAGCTGTACCGGCCTCACTGATATTTCCACAGCATCTCTGAATTCACCCCATGGAAACTATCGGAGCCACTTTTTAAGTAATACAAAAACCATAGGAATACTCTAGGATTCGTCGTACTAGTGCCTTTAACACTATCTCCGTTACAGATGAGCCTCACCTCTCCGAAACACACAGAACACATCGAGATCCTGCAATTACCTTCCCTAGTACTGATATTATCTGACCTTCCCATTTCATGTCTTTCATGTAACTGACATGAAAGGCTCCAAATTTACGCTCCCATAAAATGATCGTCGGTCTTCTGTGCGGATTTATCTTTATATTTTCAGTCTCTGCACATCCCAAAGAGTTTTAACCTCCACAGCGCCCCCTAATACCATGAAGATTGCTCTCTCACGTCCTTACACACGCCCTGTCCCTCTGTCACCTTCTTCTTTTCATTGTTTACCTCTCACTTGTTTCCTCGCCAAATCTGCAGACAATTTCCTCATTTCATATCTGCCTAGCAAATTTTCAACATCCTTCCATAGCACCACATCTCTAACTCTACGATGCTCCTCTGTTTCCATATTTCACATCCATATAATCCTGATCTCGAAACGCACACTCTCAGGAACCTCTTTCTCAGATTGAAGACGATGTTTGTTGCTGACTGACTCAGTTTTTCCACGCGTGTCCTTTTCGTGTGTCCTACTTTGCGTTCAACGTGTTCTCTGCTTCTTCCGCAATGCATTATTTTGGTTTCAAGGCAGCAGAATTCCTGTACTTCGTCTTGTGTTTGGTCATCAGTTTTAAAGTTTACTGCAGACATTACTTCTGCAGTTCGTAATTATTTTTGTCTGTCGTTGGTTTATGTCCAATTAATATTTTGTATGCATTAGACTGTTCATTCTCTTCAGTACGTTTGTGCTTCTTCTTTATTTTCACTCAGTATAGAAAGGTCATCAGCGAATCTTATCACTCGGATATTTTTACCCTGAATTTTAATCACAATTCTGAACCTTTCTTTTATTTTTGCCTTAGGCATCTTCCATGCTTAGATTGAATAGTAAGATAGAAAGATTGCATTCTTGTCTTCCACCCTTCTGGAATCTGTGCATTTCCATTCTTATTCTTGCCTCTTTGCTTTTATACGTATTATGTACTCCCTATCTTTCCTCATACTTAACAATTATTTTTCTGAGAAATTTTAACATTTTTCACCGTTTTACATCGTCGAACTTTCTCCTGGCCGACATATTCTATAACGTCCCTCGTTTTTTCTTAAGTCTTGCTTCATTTATAAAGCATTTCCAAACCGCTCTCTAACGGCCTTACCTTTCCTAAAGCTGTCGTGAACCCAATATTATTTTCCTTTCTTCTGTGTATTATTTTTGTCAGTAACGTTGAAACAATCGATGTTAGGCTGGATGTGCGACAGTTTATAAACTTATCTGCCCTTGTTATCTTCTGATTTGTGTGGATGATACATCACCATTTACGAGTGCATATTCTTTTAATAATGCGCTTTAAAATGTTTTAACACTCCCTGTAACGGGTCCATTCGAACCTTCAAGTAAACTAACAACACGAATACGGATACTTTATCCTGCAACGTCGAACTCTGAGCAAAAGGTCATAAATTCATCTTTTGTGACAGCATATCTCCAAGCTCATTGTTTCCAAAGGACGATCTGAACAGTCACTTAGACATCGCTTACCATAATGATTTTATAAATGCTAAAGATTTTTATCTGTGCCTTCCACGTAGTTTGATCTCAACACATGAGCCCCTATATCTTCCGTATCGACTCCTACTTCTTTTTCTATCAAATCTTCAGTTAATACCTCTTCCTTGTAGAGCGAAGGTGCTCGTTTCAGTGATAGCTATGTCGTCTGTGTTTAACACTGGAACTATTCTTGCGCTTTGAATATTTATACGCAATCCCTTTTAATTTCACCGAATGCTGTTTTGACTTTCCTATGTGCTACAAATCCTCTTCTGAAACCATGTCTTTTTCGATTACTACACATTTTACTTGCAGCTGGTACTGTTTCTCGGCGTGTTTTCGAGTATTCAGTCGAGATGACATCATTTGATTCATAAAAACAATTCGGTTGAACGCCCGAAAGTGCGGCACTGAACTCGTATACCCTCTCCTTCGTCAGAGAAATAGACCCTCGGTTATTATTGGCGTACATCATGCATCACCATTCACGTCTATGTGTTCTGTCAAAAACGCGCCTTCAAATATACGTTCATTGCCGGCAGCAGGCCCATTCGAACCATACCAGTATGAATACCGATAATGTGTCTTCCAACGTTGAGCTCTGACCAAGAGAGTATGAATACACCTTATCGCTTACCAATAACCTTTTCATTCAAAGTACTCCTTCCAATATTTGTACCCTCCAGAACGGTACAACTGCGATTACGGCACAGAAGAACTTCAGTCGACAGGAAGGGCGTTGGAAAAATCATTCCATATTGATAACAGCTCGTTTTAATGTACTCTGTCTCATTTAATAGTGTCCTATACTACTTTCTAATGTTAGGGTAACACATGTATCACACCAGTCGTCAAGGAATCTTCACGGGAACCTCTGATCCACAGCGCTAGTTTGATGTTACATGCATGTAACTTTCATTATGAATATTTCGATACGTCGCCTATGATACTAATGTAACTGGAGGGCACAGGACGTCAACAATAGATCCTAGTTTTATGATAGGTGAGTGCGAGTCAGAGGTTGATTGAACGTGCCTGTAGCTTGACTAACCGCCACTGCTGACAGTTCATTTTCATAGAGACAGTGTGTATTTAACTTCCAACTAGTTGGTAGGAACCGTTGCAGAGTTAAGAGGTAGACGAATAAGTTCCACATCTATTTTTTTTTTTTTTAATTTCTCTTTCAGTCATCAGTCTTGTGCCGGTTTGATGCGGCTCGCCACGGATTCCTCTCCTGTGCCAACTTCTTTATCTCAGAGGAGCTCTTGCATCTTATATCCTCATTTATTTTCTATATGTAATCCAATCTCTGTCTCCTTCTACAGTTATTTCCCTCTACAGCTCCCTCCAGTACTATGTAAGTCATTGTCTAATGTCTTAACGGATGATCTATTATCCTGTCCCTTTCCCTTGTCAGTGTTTTCCACAAACTCCATTCCTCTCCGATTCTGCGCAGTACAGCCTCATTCCTTACTTCATCAGTCACATAACTTCAACATTCGTCTGTAGTACCACATCTCAAACACTTCAACTCTCTTCTGTTCCCGTCTTCCCACAGTCAATGTTTCACTACCATGCAATGTCGTGCTTCAAATGTACATTCTCAGAAATATCTTCCTCAAATTAAGGCCAATGTTTGATACCAGTAGACTCCTCTTGGGCACGAATATCCTGCTTGCCAGTGCCAGTCTGCTTTTGATGTTCTCGTCGCTCCATGCGTCATTGGTTGTTTTGCTGCGTAGATGGCAGAATTCCTTGACTTCATGCACTTGGGGACCATCAATCCTGAAGCTAAGTTTCTCGCTGTTTCATTCCTGCTACTTCTCGTTACTTTCGTCTTCCTTCCATTTACTGTCAACCCATATATTGTACTCATTGAACTGTTCATTCCATTCCGCAGATAATGTTATTCTCCATCAGTTTCACTCAGTGATGTCCTTATTGGATCGTGTGATTGATATCCTTCACCTTGAATTTTAATTCCACTCCTGAATCTTCCTGTTATTTCCATTATTGCTTCTTTGATGTACAAATGGACAGCAGGGGCGAAAGACTACATCTCTGTCTTACTCTCTTTATAATTCGGGAACTGAGTTCTTGGTCTTCCATTCTTGTTATACCCTACTGGCTCTTGCATGTATTGTATATTACCCGTGTCTCCCTGTAGCTTACCACTATATTTCTCAAAATTTCGAACATCTTGCACCATTTGATATTGTCGAAGGCTTTTACAAAGTCGACAAAATCCTATGAACGTATCTTGATTTTCCTTTAGTCTTGCTTCCATTATCAACCGCAACGTCAGAGTTTTTCCCGGTGCTTTTACCTTTCCTAAAGCAAAACTGATAGTCCCCCTAACCAATCCTCAATTTTCTCTTCCTTTCTTCCGTTTATTATTCTCGTCGACAACTTGGATGCATGAGCTGTTCTACTGATTGTGGGACTATTCTCTCACTTTCCAGCTCTTGCAATGTTCGGAACTGTATGGATGATGTTTCCTCTGCTGTCACATCATACCAATCTTTCCCTCATGCATGCCTTCAGTGTACTCTTTCCACCTATCCGCTTTTTCCTCTGCATTTCCCAGTGGAATAACTGTTGCACTATTAATGGTACCACTGTTGCTTTTAATTTCACTTAAGGTTATTTTCACTTTATTATATGCTGAGGCAGCCCTTCCGACAGTAATTTTTTTCGATTTCTTCACTTTTTTCATGCAGCCATTTCGTCTTACTTTTCTTGCATTTCCTATTTATTTCATTTCTCAGTGTCTTGTATTTCTTTATTCCTAGCATTCCCTGAACGTTTTTGTACTTTCTTCTTTCATATATCAACTGAAGTTTGTCTTCTGTTCCCCATGGTTCCTTCGCAGTTACTTCTTTGTACCTATGTTTTTCTTTCCAATTTCTGTGATTGTTCTTTTCAGAGATGTCCTTTACTCTTCAGTTTTACTGCCTAATGAGCTATTTCTTATTGATGGAACTATAGCCTTAGAGAACTTCAAGCTTATCTCGTCATTCTTTAGTGCTTCCATATCCAATATCTTTGCGTATTGAACTTTCCTGACTAACCTCTTAAACTTCAGCCTACTCTTCATCACTACTAGATTGCGATCTGAGCCAATATTGCCCCTGGGTGCGTCTTGCAAGTCAATATCTCATTTGGAATCTCTGTCGGACCATGATGTAATATTCTTAAATCACCCGGCCTTTTCTAAGTATCGGTCCTTCTCTTGTGACTCTTGAACAGAATATTCGCTATTACGAACTGAAATTTAATACTGAACTCAATTTGCTTTTCTCCTCTCTCATTCCTTGTCCCAAGCCCATACCCTCCTGTAGCCTTTTCTACTACTCCTTCCGCTACAGATGAATTCCTGTTCCCCATGACAGTTAATTTTCTTCTCCCTTTACGTACCGTATTAACCTTTCAATATCTTCAAACACTTTCTCTTTCTCTTCATCTTCATCTTGAGACGTCGGCATCTATATCAGAACTATCTTAGTCGGTGTTGGTTTTCTGTCGATTCTGGTAAGAATAAACCTGTCATTGAATTGTTCACCCTAACACACTCTCTACCCCTCCGTCCTATTTATAACGAATCTTACTCCCGTTATACCATTTTCGGCTGCTGTTGACATTACCCAATACTCGTACTTCCAGATATCCTTTTCTTCTTTCCATTTCACTTCGCAAGTCCCTATTATATCTAGATTGAGCACTTGCATTTCGCTTTTCAGATTTTCGAGCTTCCCTACCACGTTTAAGCTTCTGACATTTCCAACTCATAGAACTTTATCCTTTCGCTGGTTATTTGGTCTTCTTCTCATGATCACTTCGCCATTTTCTGTCCCCTCCCGGAGATCCGAATGGGGGACTATTTCGGAATATTTCGCTAAGTGAGGGACGATCGCGACACTTTTTCAACCATGTCTAACATTATTTGTTTATGGTTCATTTAATTTTTACAATTTTTTTTGCTTTAAAATTTTCGCACATTAGTAATATATTTTATTTGGATATAAAGTGTGCTATACTGGGGTCTGAAGCTCTTTGTATTATATGTGAGTAATGTACGTAAAATACTATGTAAATTGTTTATTACGTTAAATAATTTTCTGGTGACACTTTGTATTTAAAAATATGTGTGTGTGTAAACTGTTCATGTTGATGTAAAGTTGACAATTTAAGAAATGGTCTCGCTTACGAACAATGTAAGGCAGAGGTGTTATGTATAAGCCAGTGTGCTTTTGTCTGAAATGAAAGTGGATCTGGGGAATGGAAAAGGTGGCAAGGGGAATTCGCGCGCTACCTAGAGCAAGCGCGGGAAGTAAGTCACACAGTCTGTAGGCAGCAGTGATTGAGGCAACACCTTTGTGGAGCAAGAGAAGCTTTGCCTGCAAATTCGCACAAAAATACCTCGGATGAAGACTGCAAACGACTTACGGCATAGCTGCGAGTTGTTGGGCTACTGTACGTAAAATAGAATGTGAGCCCATACGGCAACTTACTTGCAGGTCGGTCTGTGGGTGGTGTAACCACCGTCATAATTGTTCGCCACAGCCAAGCCTGCAGCCACGAGATAAGAATTTCTTGTATTTTTACCTTTGTACAGCATTTACCATTAATTTGAACTGTGTTTTACCAACCATTCTTGAACTTTAATGAAACTCGTTCACCCTGTTATTTCATCCTAATCATACACCTATACAGGGTTCCTTCCTGCTGTTTGATTTTATCCGAGTATCCTGTTTTACAGACTTATGAACAACCGAGTTAATATAAAGATACACCATTTAAATTGTTTTTGTGTAAACAATGAAATATATTCTTAACTATTGCAGAGTGTTATGTAGACGATTGCTTACGAAAAATTCAGTCAGAGTAAAGCCAAGTTACTAGAATCTATTAGATGACTATGTAAAGTTAGTTCAAGGAGTAACAACTTTTGAAACTAAATTCCAGTAAAAAAGAAGTTTTCTTCAAGTGAAATGTTCAGTATAAAAAGTGTGTTCTTTAGTATCTAAGTGTTTTAGTATTTAAGTTTCCTAATCATAGAAAATACTTTTATAAAGGTCCCCCCCCCCCCCCTGGCCAAATTGTTGTTGCTTCCTTGAAGTTAAATGCTGGACTTTTTCCTCTTTTAAAAACGTTATGTATAAGGTTGTAGTCAAACATTGATTAAATGGAGTAATATTATTTTGAAGAGCCAAATTACACAGTAGCAAGAAAGTAGGCAAAATTCGTACTTCTGCTTTCCCTGTACTTCACTGTTTCATTGCCTGGATAGGCTGACGACCATTAGTACATGTTTTAAACCACGAAATGAACTTGACACTGAGTTGTCTTAGCTTCAATATAATATTATTCATACTGCGTTTCTTTCTAATCGCTGGGTAAGATATTAGGAAAACAATGGAATAATCCAATTTACTTATCCATTAGACACAGCACGCTGTCAAATCCTGTGAAACGGGGCACTCTATTGATTAGCTTTCCCTATTAACAGGACTACCCTGCCATAGAGAATTTTATTTGGAAACTAAACCAAATTTTAGTGAGAGGGCTATACGTGGCTTTACCGTGACAGGACTATTTGTTCTGTGGGGGTATAGTATACGTGGCAACATAGAGACACAGTTTTCTGTTATTTAGGTAAAAGCATACCACATTACAATAGAAGTGGAATGGTTATAGATGGTTTCTGAAATACCTCAGGAATAGTACCATCATTACTTTAAGGACATAGAAAGCACAAAAAAACCTTCGGCTGTTGGCAGTAGCATGTCATAGTTGGCAATTACATTTAATAATTGGCAATAACATTTTAAAAAATGAAGAAAACAAGTGTTCATATTGCAGGGGCTGTGTTAATGATTAAGCAGAGTAGCGGCTTTAAAAACATCAATTCGAACACTAATGCAGAGCAGCAGCTACTTAACACTTAAATAAAAATGTACGTTATCATTACGTTACAGACGTGTGTAACTGTTGATTTTTTTTAGAATCAAGCAAGTGTTAGTTTAAGGAAATGTGGGATTTTATTGTTTGTCAGATGATCCCTTGTAACATCAACTGATGTTTATCTACATTTTGAAACCAGTCCTTAAAGCAATGATGGTACTCCTCTTGAGGTATTTCAGAAACCAGTGTTCTTACAATGGTCGACTTATTCATCTGTTGACGAAAAAGTAAATCTGCGCATTTTATTTTTAATTTTCGGGTACAAAAAGAAATAAAAAGGTCCATTGTAAGGGTTGTGTGGTGAAGATTCTGCTGCTGACTATTAGGGCATCCTGATCCTCCGTTTTTCCGTGTGTGTCATGAATGTTGATGATGCGTTGTCGTGTTGGAAGTTTTTTCGCGAAAATTTTCAAAAGATGGCGGTAAACAGACATTTGTGTGTCAATTGGCAATACTCTTTCTCTTACTTTACAATAACAATATGGTTCGTTATAGGAAAACGCTGGCAACCATCTTCTTACTAGAACTGTGAATTTGTTGGACTTTTGTAGGCCTAAGTTCCTTTCTTAAGCCCCATTCAGGCGACTGATTCTTATTTTCAAGTTCATATCTACCAATCCGTGACTGATCACCATCAACAATATTCCAGTCCGTACCTGAAATGCAGTCTTTGAACTTTTCCCGTGATGTTTAGCACTAATCATGTGTTACTGTGTCTGATCGGGAGTCAGTTTATATGAAATACATCGACAACAAAGTTTTCTTACTTCTGACTGTTGATGTAAGGTGTTTTGGATTTGACTGATACCAATGCCTGATATTACCTGAATAAATTACTAACATTCCGACTATCTTCTTCAACCATTGCTCGAGCACTGGCAATATATTCAACAGTAACAGTAGATGTTGGATGTCCTTCACGAAGTCCATCACTAAGGATAAAATACAGGGTGCAACGTTTGTAAGTGCAGATGTTTCTATTGGTGACTGAGGGCAGTGTGCTGAACAAAATTACAGCAGTATTAACCTCATTTGCAGACTAATAATAATCGCTATTACGAGTTGTATACTTTAAGGCTGCATAGTACCTACAAATCATATGAGGCAGGAGTAAACAATTAACTCTTATCTTCCTCTAGGCAAAAGATTAGTTGTTGAAGGACCCTTGGACGTGAAACGATTCGTCCTGAGAGGACTGTTAAACGCAGAGAAAATGTAAACAATACACTGATGTATGTAAATTTTAAGCTGACACATATAAAAATTTCTGCACTTATGTCCTTTACACCTTATGTACGTTTTAAACTTGCTGTACCTATTGCAAACTGTTGCTGTAGGTGCAGGTTTTCGCCAAATGTTTTTCCAAGCTGCTCTTCTTCCTTACACGCTAATAAAGATTTAAAATCAGAAACATTTACAGAGTGGAAATTTGGTCTAGATAAATTCATTCTTCGGTTTACACAAAATCTACAAATGATGATAATTAATAAAGTATCGGAGTAGATCGACCAAGCTACACGGTAATCAACTCGCAAAACATTTGAAACTGGCTGCAAAACACGGGAACCTAAAAATTTTGGGAGTCTCCCTCTTAGCAAGTCAGAAGATGACAAAGCTGTTTCTCATCTTAAAGTACAGCGTCTAATACTTGCATACGTAAAGTAAAATCAGTCACACACACACACACACACACACACACACACTCACAAACACACACAAGGATGTGTTTGTTTCAACTTACAAAACATAACTATCAGGAGAAATACGCATTATATGAAAGACATGTTCCAGTTGAAAAGTTAATATTTTCAGAAGGAATATCTGTCTATGGTAAGAACTGGCCACCCTCTAATCACCGCCTAGGGAGTCGGATTTTATTTTCAAACGGGAAACACCCTGTGATTCTTGAGTTTCTCCCGGCGTATTTGATAATCAAAATATCCACGGGTATGCTGCCGGTCTATAGTGTCCAACGGGCACAATATTTCGGCGATCATACATGTCGCCATCATCAGGTGAACTGCCGGACTGAGCTCCTGTGAACGTGCCGGCACGGAGATCCGTACGCTATGGCTGCTCAGAGGGAACTGGGTTCGGTCGCGGCGGCGGCCGATTTAAATACCCTCCGCCCGCGGCGCGTTCCTTCCGCCGTCCGCGCCCCGCGCCACGGTCGCGGGGTGGCACAGATTGCGACGGCGTCTGAGATGACGTCGGTGTGATGGCTCTGTCCGCCGTGGTCGTCGCAACTATACGTTTGCTCGATTTACTCTTGATTAACCCGATCGCTGGTTCCCAAGCATTGCTAAGATTATAGCCACAGTCACGGTTTATGAGGTCGTCATTGGTGCGAATTTCGATGGCCTCTCTAACAACGCTGTCCCAGTATCTCGACGTCTGTACCAGAATCCTCGTGCGGTCATACTCCATGGCGTGATTTTCCGACAAACAATGTTCAGCGACCGCCGACTTGCTCGGATACATCTGTCGAGTGTGCCTCTGGTGTTTACGGCATCGATCCTCGACGGTACGCATCGTCTGACCAATATACGACTTGCCACATTGACACGGAATCTGGTACACGCCGGCCTTCCTCAAACCAAAGGTCATCTTTGGCGCTCCCCACCAGTGCACGAGTTTTATTTGGAGGACAAAACACAGTTCCGACCCGGTGTTTCTTTAGAATGCGGGCGATTTTCCCCGAGAGTGCGCCTGTGTATGGAATAAATGCAGTGCCTACCCCCTCCCTCGTGACTTCATCAATCTCAACAGGTTGTGCTGCAGTGATTGGGCGGAGAGCACGTTGAATCTGCCACTCTGAGTACCCATTTTTTCGAAATACAGTTCTCAGATGTTCCAATTCCTGGGGTAGACTCTCTGCGTCAGAGATAGTGCGCGCCCTATGTACTAGTGTTTTAAGTACCCCATTCCTCTGTGAAGGGTGGTGGCAGCTGTCTGCGTGCAAATACATATCAGTGTGCGTAGTCTTCCGATACACCCCATGACCCAGGGTGCCGTCAGCCCTTCTCTTGACCAAGACGTCAAGGAAAGTCTCCATAGTGAATTTGATGTTGGGGTGAATGGAGTTAAGATGTGTAAGGAAGTCAAGGAGTTTATCCATACCATGTGGCCAGATGACGAACGTATCGTCCACGTAACGGAAAAAGCAAGTAGGTTTCCATTCGGATGACGACAGGGCTTCCTCCTCGAAGTTCTCCATGTACAAATTCGCTACCACCGGTGAGAGTGGGCTACCCATGGCGACTCCCTCTGTTTGTTCGTAGTATTCTCCATTAAAAAGAAAATACGTGGAAGTCAAGACATGCCTAAAAAGTTCAGTGGTCTTCTCGTCAAACTTCTGACTAATCAATTCTAGTGACTCTCGCAGGGGTACCCTCGTAAACAAGGAAACGACGTCAAAACTCACCATGATATCTGACTCATCCAACCTGAAGCTATCAAGGCGTTTAACAAAATCCACGGAATTACGGATGTGATGAGGGCATTTACCCACATAAGGACTTAATATTCCCGTCATGTATTTGGCCAACAAATATGTAGGTGCCCTGATGTTGCTGACAATGGGGCGTAATGGTACCCCCTCTTTGTGAACCTTCGGGAGTCCATATAGTCTAGGCGGTACCGGACCTTGGGGTAACAATTTCTTAGCGTCACCCTCCGGTAAATCTGCGTCCTTGAGAAGCGCCCTCGTCTTGTTCTCCACCTTCTTTGTAGGGTCAACGCTGATCTTCCGGTAGAAATCGTCATTTAGCAGGCTCTGCATCTTATCAGTGTAGTCCTTATGGGAGACAACAACTGTAGCATTGCCTTTGTCAGCCGGTAAGACAACAATTTCAGAGCGCTCCCTCAGATCACTGATCTGTATTTGCACACAGACAGCTGCCACCACCCTTCACAGAGGAATGGGGTACTTAAAACACTAGTACATAGGGCGCGCACTATCTCTGACGCAGAGAGTCTACCCCAGGAATTGGAACATCTGAGAACTGTATTTCGAAAAAATGGGTACTCAGAGTGGCAGGTTCAACGTACTCTCCGCCCAATCACTGCAGCACAACCTGTTGAGATTGATGAAGTCACGAGGGAGGGGGTAGGCACTGCATTTATTCCATACACAGGCGCACTCTCGGGGAAAATCGACCGCATTCTGAAGAAACACCAGGTCAGAACTGTGTTTTGTCCTCCAAATAAAACTCGTGCACTGATGGGGAGCGCCAAGGATGACCTCGGTTTGAGGAAGGCCGGCGTGTACCAGATTCCGTGTCAATGTGGCAAGTCGTATATTGGTCAGACGATGCGTACCGTCGAGGATCGATGCCGTGAACACCAGAGGCACACTCGACAGATGTATCCGAGCAAGTCGGCGGTCGCTGAACATTGTTTGTCGGAAAATCACGCCATGGAGTATGACCGCACGAGGATTCTGGTACAGACGTCGAGATACTGGGACAGCGTTGTTAGAGAGGCCATCGAAATTCGCACCAATGACGACCTCATAAACCGTGACTGTGGCTATAATCTTAGCAAGGCTTGGGAACCAGCGATCGGGTTAATCAAGAGTAAATCGAGCAAACGTATAGTTGTGACGACCACGGCGGACAGAGCCATCACACCGACGTCATCTCAGACGCCGTCGCAATCTGTGCCACCCCGCGACCGTGGCGCGGGGCGCGGACGGCGGAAGGAACGCGCCGCGGGCGGAGGGTATTTAAATCGGCCGCCGCCGCGACCGAACCCAGTTCCCTCTGAGCAGCCATAGCGTACGGATCTCCGTGCCGGCACGTTCACAGAAGCTCAGTCCGTCAGTTCACCTGATGATGGCGACATGTATGATCGCCGAAATATTGTGCCCGTTGGACACTATAGACCGGCAGCGTACCCGTGGATATGGGAAACACCCTTTTTATTGGAGATTCGGATTCTATGCCAACAAAACTTTGTGTTTATTTGAACCAATTTTTGTCATACGAGGAAGATGACACTGTAATCGGCGTCAGTAACGGCGACTGGATGGAAAAACACACCGAAATCAAACATTTTAATGGCGTCAGGGCTCACCGAAATCAGCCCTGAAAGAAACAGAAAACTACCTTACGTTAACAGAAGCTTACCTGCCAGTCTTTTATGTAGCTAAACGTAAAAGTTTTGGTGTACAACAAAATCTTAAAACAGACTCAAATTTTTAGTAATATGAATTGTTTGGATAAAATAAGTTTATCAGTCAGTTCTTAATTGCAAAAGCTATAAAAATGGAATTTTTTCGATTACAGCGCCACCTATCAAGAACGAGAAAAAATCACTTTCGTAAGTGCTACGTATTTTTTGGCGCAGTATTCGAGTCTGCAATGAAAAGTGGGTGTTCCCATTTGAAGACAATGTTTGTCATAAACCACGTATAAGTTGACCTGGCTACTGGAGACGAGCGGGTAAGCGGGTTCCAGTTTTAGAACAAAAAGATGTTTCCGTTCAAACTATTACCTTTTTATCTCGAATATTTTTTTCGTGTGATGTGCATTTGTCTAAGAATTTAGTTGTTTCATGTTAAGGCACCCTTAATACAGAGTGGTCCAGTTAAACGTTTCAGTGCAGTTATCTCTGGAGCGTCCGCCCCGGTAGCTGAGTGGTCAGCGTGACAGACTGTCAATCCTATGGGCCCGTGTTCGATTCCCGGCTGGGTCGGAAATTTTCTCCGCTCAGGGACTGGGTGTTGTGTTGTCCTCATCACCGTCATTTCATCCCCATCGACACGCAGGTCGCCGAAGTGGCGTCAAATCGAAAGACCTGCACCAGGCGAACGGTCTACCCGACGGGAGGCGCTAGCCACATGGAATTTCCATTTTTTCCATCTCTGGAGCAACAATTGATATTGACTGTAACTGGTGTGACTGTTAGGCAGACGCTCGTAAAAGTGATAGTATGAGACATCCTAAAACGTAAGTAAATATTACTTTAAACACAAAAATAAGTTTTTTCATGGACACTCCGTATTATTTCTGACGCAATCAATAACGTGAAAAATCACAAAAAGAATGGCGTTGGTTATATCGGAATATGTCAATTACATGCACAGAAATTGCTAACCGTAGTTGACGCTTGAAGTAAATGAAACGCAGCGCTATTGCTCATCCTCAGATGCAAGGATGAACACATATTGCTCGTAATCGCAATGTGATTGACGTGCCACGATACAAAAAACGTTGTACGTATTGCTATAAACATTTTTACTAAGTGTACTGGGAAAATACACATGCCAAATACCATACAATATAAAAATGAGGAAAGGGTTAACCCGTTCGTGCTTTATTGATCCTTACTATATTACTAGAATGGACATAGCGGATACCGATGAGCTCAGCAGTTTGATCCCTTAGGAATTCACACACACATAGCGGCAACGTAAAACTGAAAATTCCTAACCAGGTCAAATGTTCAAATGTGTGTGAAATATTATTGAACTTAACTGCTAAGGTCATCAGTCCCTAAGCTTACGCATTGCTTATCCTAAATTATCCTAAGGACAACACACACACCCAAGCCCGAGGGAGGACTCGAACCTCCGCTGGGACCAGTCGTACAGTCCATGACTGGATCGCCTTAGACCGCTCGGCTAACCCTAGCCAGTGTAAACGTAGTTAATGGCTGATCAGGCATCTAACAGAGAGGTAAATGGTGGCTGCACATAGTTGTGTAACTAGACGTCTATATTTTATCCAGTCCTTTTAATAACAGTTTAAATAGAAATACGTACAGCGTTTGTTGTGTCGCAGAACGTCAGTCACGATTCCGAGCAACATGGGGTTCACGCTTGCACCCCGGGATGTGCAACAGCCGTGCTATTCGTTTATTTCAAGCATCAGCTTCACTTGACGATTTCTCTGGATGTAATTAATGTACTGCGAAGCAACCAACGTCATTTCTTTTGTGATTCTTCTTGTTATTGACTACCTAAGAAGTAGCACGGGGTGTCCATTTAACTAAACATAAGCTTCTGTTGAAAATAATATTTTCTTACTTTTCAGAATATCTCGTAGTATTTACTTTCATGAGCCCCTGCCATACTTTCATGCCTCTCAAAATGGTTTTTCAGTATCTATTGTTGTTTCAGAGATATTTTCGGTGAATCGATTAAGTGAATCATTCTGTATATTTGTAACTTTACTACCTTTCCGAAGGGAAACTCAATTGAAAACTGTGAAGATCCAGGGATGCAACTATGTCAGGAGCTTACACAAGCGGCAGGACTGCACAATCGGTACAAGTACACAAAAACCAGTTTCAACACTAAACTACAATCTCTTAAATGGCACTTGTATGTTTTTCTGCTGAAATGAAAACTAGAGGTACAATCAGTGATGTCAGACTTGGTTTCACTGCTGTAAACCTTATACCTTTTGGAATCCTAGACTTTAACTGACGAAACGGTACCAAAGTTTCTGCCACAATGCTGTACCGCCATAATGTGGGCTGCCTCCACTGTCGCGATGCCTGCTGTAGGCAACGCGTGCTCTGCTCATTACAGCAGAATACTGGGGCCATGTTGTCATCCTTTGAAATCTACGTATTTCAGAAGGTATGAGGTTTAGAAAAGCAAAAACAAGTTTGCCGTCACTAATAGTATCTCTAGTTTTCATTTCAACAGAGAACAAGTAGATGTACCATTTAGGAAACGTAACTATTTGTTGAAAGTGATTTTTGTTTACATTTATGGATTGCGCATTCCTTTCCATCGAGTGAGTCCCTGACGTAGGTGCATCCCTGGTCAACAGCATTTTTCACATTTTGTTTCTTATCTGAAATGTTACAAATGGCACAGTTACGTGTGAGACCCTGCGTGTATACAGTTTGTTAATTGAAAATGTTATTCGAAAACTAAAGACTAAACGGATATGAAATGATAAAATTCGTTTCATTCAATTGAGAATAGACTAATCTAAATTGGTAGTCATCAAACATTATACTGTTACACGCTACTGAAGACAACAGGACCACAAAATTAAAGATTGTATGAAATACTCAGTATAATACAGGAACACCGTGTACAATACTGGCTAACATTTGCTTTAAAAGTAAGTCACTTCTCCTATCAATTTTCCTACGATATCAGGTGTTTCTGCCACATTTGTGGGGCACATCGATGGTGCATCTAGCAGGCACAGATGCGGCGTGCGACGATGCGTAGGCGGCGGCGGCGCGGCGTGCGCACGGGGGCGTGAAGAGAGCAGGCAGGCCAGCGCCTGCGGCCGCCTATCAGCTGTTCCCGGGCCACTGGCCGTGGCACGCCTTTGTCCGACCCGGGCTGCACTAGGCTGTGCTGCACTGCCCTACTCTTCCTACACACACACACACACACACACACACACACACACACGCTCACACTCACACACACCAGTCTGGCCACACACACACACGCTTCACCTACCCCGTTTCGCTCAGGCAGCAGTGTGAGATATCACCTCCACCACTATGGAAACTCTGCCATAAAGGTGTTGCGTAAACACTTGGTTAAAACAGCGTCATGCAGTTAATGTGCTCAATGAAACAGCATTAACACTGGTTACCACTGATAATGACTTATTTTACAGCTAAGATCATTAACGTAATAGTTGTGAAGAATTCCTGTTCCATCAGTGTCAAATGGTTCAAATGGCTCTGAGCACTATGGGACTCAACTGCTGAGGTCATTAGTCCCCTAGAACTTAGAACTAGTTAAACCTAACTAACCTAAGGACATAACACACATCCATGCCCGAGGCAGGATTCGAACCTGCGACCGTAGCGGTCTCGCGGTTCCAGACTGCAGCGCCAGAACCGCGCGGCCATTTCGGCCGGCCCATCAGTGTCAGCAAGACTGATGTCTAGCTTAACACACAGTGATACATGTCCTGGCACCCTAATCCGAGCACTTTGTTTCCAGGAATAGTTAGTACGTCCTTGTGGAGGTTTGTAGCTTACTCAAGATTCATTGTTGCAACAGTGCATATGGAGTGCATGAAATGATTATACACTCCTGGAAACTGAAATAAGAACACCGTGAATTCATTGTCCCAGGAAGGGGAAACTTTATTGACACATTCCTGGGGTCAGATACATCACATGATCACACTGACAGAACCACAGGCACATAGACACAGGCAACAGAGCATGCACAATGTCGGCACTAGTACAGTGTATATCCACCTCTCGCAGCAATGCAGGCTGCTATTCTCCCATGGAGACGATCGTAGAGATGCTGGATGTAGTCCTGTGGAACGGCTTGCCATGCCATTACCACCTGGCGCCTCAGTTGGACCAGCGTTCGTGCTGGACGTGCAGACCGCGTGAGACGACGCTTCATCCAGTCCCAAACATGCTCAATGGGGGACAGATCTGGAGATCTTGCTGGCCAGGGTAGTTGACTTACACCTTCTAGAGCACGTTGGGTGGCACGGGATACATGCGGACGTGCATTGTCCTGTTGGAACAGCAAGTTCCCTTGCCGGTCTAGGAATGGTAGAACGATGGGTTCGATGACGGTTTGGATGTACCGTGCACTATTCAGTGTCCCCCCGACGATCACCAGTGGTGTACGGCCAGTGTAGGAGATCGCTCCCCACACCACGATGCCGGGTGTTGGCCCTGTGTGCCTCGGTCGTATGCAGTCCTGATTGTGGCGCTCATCTGCACGGCGCCAAACACGCATACGACCATCATTGGCACCAAGGCAGAAGCGACTCTCATCGCTGAAGACGACACGTCTCCATTCGTCCCTCCATTCACGCCTGTCGCGACACCACTGGAGGCGGGCTGAACGATGTTGGGGCGTGAGCGGAAGACGGCCTAACGGTGTGCGGGACCGTAGCCCAGCTTCATGGAGACGGTTGCGAATGGTCCTCGCCGATACCCCAGGAGCAACAGCGTCCCTAATTTGCTGGGAAGTGGCGGTGTGGTCCCCTACGGCACTGCGTAGGATCCTACGGTCTTGGCGTGCATCCGTGCGTCGCTGCGGTCCGGTCCCAGGTCGACGGGCACGTGCACCTTCCGCCGACCACTGGCGACAACATCGATGTACTGTGGAGACCTCACGCCCCACGTGTTGAGCAATTCGGCGGTACGTCCACCCGGCCTCCCGCATGCCCACTATACGCCCTCGCTCAAAGTCCGTCAACTGCACATACGGTTCACGTCCACGCTGTCGCGGCATGCTACCAGTGTTAAAGACTGCGATGGAGCTCCGTATGCCACGGCAAACTGGCTGACACTGACGGCGGCGGTGCACAAAAGCTGCGCAGCTAGCGCCATTCGACGGCCAACACCGCGGTTCCTGGTGTGTCCGCTGTGCCGTGTGTGTGATCATTGCTTGTACAGCCCTCTCGCAGTGTCCGGAGCAAGTATGGTGGATCTGACACACCGGTGTCAATGTGTTCTTTTTCCATTTCCAGGAGTGTAGAAACCATTATTAGTGCGTCTGCTATCCGTCAGGTGACATATTCCATGACAAGCATATAACATGACATGACAAGCAATCTTGCACATGTCTCGTGATTGAGAATGTTGACGTGATACAATGTATCTGATGAACGATTTTACATGACTGACGTAACTTGCTTATGAATATGACGGTAAGTGGAAAGGCGTAAGGTGTTTTTGTAAAATTAAAATGAAAATCTGGTCAAGAAATAAGAGAAGTTATTAAAGTGCAGTAGTAAATGTAATGGATCAGATCCTAGAAAGTCTCTATTCTACAAAGTCATCGCTCGTATCAGATTAAATATAAAAGGCATGAGGGCAATCCGAAGAGTTCTACCAAGGCACTATACAACAGCTCGATCCTGCAGTAACTTGCAACATTAAGTAAAAAGTTTTACTCTTACACTATTTATTGGCCATCAAACTATAACACAACTTAATTTGGCGGATTCTTGTATATATGAAAAGATAAAGTCCGTAACAATATTAACATAGTGGACGGAGCTGACCAAATTCCTGAAGTTCAAAGCTGTGTTTCATTTTGTCAACGCTGAAGATCATCCTGTAACTTCCCGATTGCTGTTTATTTTACCCAAAGGATGTAGTCCGTGACAGTTCACAACAACGTCAGCCGGTTCAGAATGTAAGAAAAGACATAGGCCACGGAAGCACATCCAGAGGAAACGTTTCTGTCACCAGAAGTCCAGCATTGTTTACAGATAAAAACCTTGCAATACTACAGCAGTGAGAAATTACGAATTCAGTAGAGCCCAGCTGAAGAGAGCGATGTCGTACTCAGAGTGAAATGGCTTTTACAATCCATGTCACATTCTTAAAGTCAATTTTTAAAATCATTATCTCATTTGTAAAGCAGTCAGACGTCTGAACCAGTTTTATGCATGGAGTTCGATTCTTTAAAGAATTTAGGTTCGTTGTTGCTTATTTTGTACTAATTCGGTAGCATTTTCGTACGTTCGTTTACATCATATTCGTCTATTTTACGCGTGTTACATCTTTGTATAGCTTGGGCACCGGCTAATAAATAATAAAACACTGAGCTGTTGGAAAAGTACATCTAATGTTCAGTGGTACAAATAGGGAAGTACTCTGTGGGTTGCAGAAGAGAAAAAAAGTGCACTCCATATATACTCTTAGTGCATTCATTACGTAACTTCCCTGATAATTGTAATTACTTCACGCGCACGATGATAACCCGGTCCCAGGCTTCTGCGTTTTACTACTTCTATTAGCAGAGTCTCGTGCTTTCGAAATGTAGTTACATAGAAGAAAGTTTCTAGGGACAGTCACTGAGCGAACGACGCAGCGTGACCCAAAGTTCATGTCTCTATCTGCCACGTCTGACTTTCCCAGACCAACGCTAGTTTCTGACATACCTTTTATTGAATTTAACTGTGAGATTTGTGAGCATCGTATCGCATGATAACATAATGGAGAAACCAATGTTTTGGCTACGGATACAGTATTTGAAACGTTGGTTTCTCCTGTATAGTACTTTCACATTATGACACGGTACGATACTCACAGAACTTTTATGTTAATTGACTGGCTGCGGCAGTCTACGCAATGGTATCTGTGCATTAGGTGCATTAAGCAACTATAATGTTTAAAATTTCCAAACTTATATGTCAAAGTGTCTCGTGATATTTATTTTAAATAAGTATTTATTGATGGCCGACAAGTTTCTAAATTTGAATCAATGCTTTCCTGCATTCAAATTCAAAATCTTAAATATTAAGTTCAAATTAATAAATGTATCTATGCGGGATAAAATGAATTCACTACCGAGCGAAGAGGTGCATTGGTTAGACACTGGACTCGCATTCGGGAGGACAACGGTTGGAACCAGCGTCCAACCATTCTGATTTAGATTTCCCGTGATTTCCCTAAATCGCTTCGGGAAAGTACCGGGATGGTTCCTTTGTACGGTCACGACCGACTTCCTTCCCTAATCCGATGGGACCTATGACCTCGCAGTTTGGTCTCCTCCGCCAAATCAACCAAACAAACAACCAACTAAAATGAATACTCTTGAATGCTGACGAAGTGAGTGAGGGCTAAAAGAGACTTACGACGATACTTAGTTGCCCCAGGTGTAGTAAAAAATAACTGCAAAAGCATGTGATGAAAACCGAAACTACAAATCAATTAGTTATTTTCAAGAACTAATATTTTGGAAATTTAGTAACATCATTTGAGCTTAGGAGACCGATCAATTTGTTTTGTTGTTTACACTGAGGTGACAAGGGATAGGGATACGCACATATACACATGGTGGTAATATCTCGTGCGTAAGGTATAAAAGGGCAGTGAATTTGCGGAGTTGTCACTAACACTCAGTCGATTCATGTGAAACTGTTTGCAATGTGGTTTGGCCGCACTACGGGAATTTGCAGACTGTGAACGCAGAACGCTAGTCGAAGCTAGACGCACGGGATATTCCTTTTCGGATATCGTTATAGAATTCAGTATTCCGAGCTCCATGTGTCATGAATGTGCCGGGAATACCAAAATTTCAGGCATTATCTATCACTACGGATAACGCAGTGCCCGACGGCCTTCACTTAACGTGATCAAGCAGCGAGGTTTGCATAGAGTTGTCAGTGCTAACAGACAAGCAACACTGCGTGAAATAACTGCAGGAATCAATGTGGGATGTACGACGAACGTAATCGTTACGACAGTGCGGCGAAGTATGGCGGTAATGTGCTATGGCAGCAGACGATCGACGAGAATGCCTTTACTAACAGCACGACATGGCCTGGAGCGTCTCTCCTGGGCTCGTGACCATATTTGTTGGATTATGGACCATTTTAAAACAATTACCTGGTCAGAAGAAACCCGATCTTTGTTGGTAAGAGCTGATGGTAAGGTTCGAGTGTGGCGCTAGCCACTCGGAGCCCTGCACCCAAGTTGTCATCAAGGTATTGTGCATGCTGGTGGTGGCTGCAGAGTGGTATGGGCTGTATTTACAAGAAATGAACTGGAACCTCTGGTCCAACTGAATAGACCATTGACTAGAAATGTTTATTTTTGGCTGTCTGGAGACTAACTGCAGCCGTTCATGATCTTCATATTCCCAAACAAAGATGGAATCTTCATGGATGACAGTCCGCTACAGCCGTTCGTGATTGGTTTGAGGTACATTCTGGTCTGTTCTAGTGAATGACTTGGCAATCCAGATCTCCGAAAATGAATCCCATCGAACACTTATGGGAGATAATCGAGAGGTGAGATAGCGTACAAAATCCTCTACTGGAACACTTTCGCAATTATGGACGGCTATAGAGGCGGCATGGCACAGTATTCCTGCAAGGGAGTTCCAACGACGAGATGCTGCACTGTGTCAGGCAAAACGAGGTTCTACAGGATTTTAGAAACTGTCACAAGTCTTTTGTCTTCTTAGTGTATTCCATGACGTTGTGCCCAGTTTTAATGTTAATTTGACAGTATTGGTGACATTTAAGAAATCGACAGTAATCGTTCACTCTCAAATGACACATTTCATGAAAGGTATACGGAACTAGCTCATCCGGTCATACACTCAGGTTGCTCGATAAAAAAAAAGTTTCCGGCATGACCGATATACTTACTATGGATGAAAAAATGTATTCAAGACGAAAGTTTCGTAGTACCGGTAGTTATATATACGATAGTTTTCAAAGGGGAGACATCGTCAAACGTTGGTACCTGAAAATACGCAGAAGCGAAAAGGTAATCGAGTAATGCAGTTACTTGCTATAGTTACTTGAGGCTCGCAGGCAAAGTAGTGAAGACGGTACCTCAAGAATCGGCTATAATCTCCCGCAGTAAATAAATACTTTTATAGTAATAATTCGTATTTGTGGATAGAACTGACAATGGAAGTTCAGGAAGTCCAGAATGTATCGCAAGACGCAATCTGTGACTCCTTATGATATCGCAATTATGATCAGAAGCACTGTAACACAAGGTTACGGAGAAACTGTTTCGAAGTATACTACATGTAGTTGAGCGCTGCTGACAGAGCACAAGTCCTGCGGCAGAACAGCATGGTTAGCTGAGGGTTCTGGCAGAGTCCAGCGACGTACTGGGTCCAGTGTCACCGATAGCGAGAAGACGGTGGCTCGTTGCAGTAGGTGCTGGTCTGCTTGAGGTGGCTCCCCGAAGGAAACTGACATATCTACGTGCTCTGTGTGTTGTTATATGGCATTTTTCGTAGTACAGCGAATGGATGACTTGTGGGGCTGGTGGCTATGTAGCATAGTTACAGGCGTTTGTGACACAGATACAATACCTACGATACCCATGGTCTCTGCCTGCGTCCACTGATGGCAAAGATATAGGGCGATTAGTAGTAGGTGCTGAGAAATTTACCAGGTGCAGAAGTATTAACCTGGAATTTCACTGTAGATGGTGCTAGGCGTCAGTGTAGGGCTCGTAAGACTGCGTCTCCAGCACCATCTGCTTCTTGTAATGGCTGACGACGAATGCCAACAAACAGTAACCCCAGTTCCATACATCCTTATCTGTTACAAACCCGTAAAACCGTCGACATTTGTGCTTACGAACTACGGTTCGCGGACGGCATTGTTCTTCTCTTATCATATGAAGAAACTGGTGCAGAATAGAATCGAACGATTGTCGAACCTATCGGCGAACATGCTCTCGGAAAGCATATTGTTTCGATTGGTAAAAAAAATTGAAAAGTGGTGATTTTGACTTGAGAAACGACGAGCGCGGGAAACCACCGAAAACGTTCGAAGACAACGAATTGCATACTTTATTAGATGAATATGATACTCAAAGGCAACAGGAACTCGCGGAACAATTGAATCTGAAGCAGAGAGCCGTTTCTCTTCGGTTAAAAGCAATGAGATAGGTGCAAAAAGGGGGAAAGTGGGTTCCGCATGAACTGAATGAAAGGCAGCAAGCAAATCGAAAGACCATTTGTGAAATGCTGGTTTCCAGATACAAAAGAAAGTCTTTGCTCCATCGACTAGTGACAGGTGATGAAAAATGGCTATATTTTGAGAATCCTAAGCGTCGTGAACCATGGGTGAGTCCGTGCAAACACCGACATCCACTGCAAGAAAAAATCGCTTTGGAAAGAAGATAGTTCTCTGTATTTGGTGGGACTAGAAGGATGTCATCTACTATGAGCTGTTAAAACTTGGTGAAACCGTTAACATTGATCGTTACCAACAGCAAATGATCAATTTATATCAAGCATTACGTGAACAACGACCGGAATATGGAAAAAGGCAACACAAAGTCATATTGTTCCATGTTAACGCCTCATAACACAAACAAAAAAACGGGTGAAGCAAGCGATAGAGGTATTCACTTGGGAATTCTCCAGACTTTGCTCCGTCCGATTATCATCTGTTTGCATCACTGGGACACGCACTGGCTGAACATCACTTCAACTTGTATGAAAACGTACGCAAATGCTTCGCTGACACGTTCGCTTCAAAAGAAGAACTGTTTCCTTGGAATGACATTCATAGCCTGTCGGAGAGGTGGGAGAAATGTATAAATAGCTATGGAGATTATTTTAAATAAAATATTACTTATCTGTTTCAAACAACAGACGTGTAATCATCGCAACCAAATTCAGGTTTCATACTACTACACCTGATACAGTCGCAAAACGTACTGTAGGTGCCATTGTTATTGACTAGTTTCTAGAAATTAAGTAGTTTAGGAAAGGGTATGAATCGACAGAATTTTAAATTCTCGCATCCATTATAGACGAGGTAACGAAAGTGAAAACATTTTTTGAAAGCACCACGTATGTCTATAATGGGGTGGTGATGGAGACCTGTACCCTCTCCCACTCAATAGTTAGCCACAACTGCTAGTGCGTGAGTTGCTTAGTTGACGTGGCTCTGACGACCTACTATTTACGGTATAACTACAAATACCGTACCATTCCTCAGCACGAGGGAGCTCTCAGACTGGGAAGTCAGAAGTGGCAGTCTGACTACCACTCATACCTGCTATGGGTTGGTCACAACACCTTCCTCCCTGCAGGAACATGTCAGGACTTCTAATATTGCGAATTGACCATGTTGTCTTCATCGTTGAACAACGAACAATTACAAACGAAAAGGTGAACTTAAACATTTCCACATGTAATACTGAAGGCATGAATGTAAAAGAGCGAGGGCTAGCAAATGTTCTATCAGACAAGGAAACACACATACCTGTAATTACAATGACCAAGAAAAATCTCCTGGTGACAAAAACATTAGATAACGACAATACTACGATATCCAGTGCAGTTAAGCACGAAAGCAAAGCAAAAGCTGTGGCGGCATACCACTGAAAAACAAATGGCGAGAGAGAATTTTGTAACTAGATAAATGAGAGATTGGTATCTGAACAAATGAAGGTGGACAAAGGAAGCGTTTTGATGCACGTGCTTGTGCAGGTGAAGACGTTAGAAGGGACGAAACAGGTACTTTCTTACAAAGTTTTGAAAAACACGTTAGATAAAGCAACATCATGATAGGAGGACACTTAAATGCTGCAACTGGTTACGAATAATTAGAAATTAAACCTAATGAGAGATAACAAATAAGCTATCGTAAATAGAAATGGAAGAGTTTTGCGAGATTTCTATCTAGCACTAGTCGGAGAGTTAGCAACTCGCAGTGTTATGCATAAACAGATGCAGGAAATGAAACAGAGTGCTTCATATCTAATGAGAAAAGATCAAAATTGTTCAAAAACACAAGAGTCGACAGGGATGACGTGACATACAGCGATAACTACTTGGTAATTTCGGAAATAAATTTACTAAGAAGATGATAGAAAGAAAGATAAACAAACAGAAATGAAAATGAAGATGACAGTTTCATACAAGGTGTACAAGAAGAATGTATACGAGACCTACGACAGAAGTGAATGTCGGAAATAGAAAGTTCAGTTGGACTAGTTAATGACTTTGAAGCGGATTGGAAGGATATCAGGAACCATAGTGGAAAAGCAGCTTCCGAAGGCTTTGAACATTGCAAAATAAAAACAAAACGAAATAAATATTAAATAAATAAAGTCAGGACATGACATTGTGGAACGAAGATGTAAAGGAAGCACTAGAAAAGAAGTTAGGAGCTTTTAGAAATATGGTTCAAAAGTGAAACCAATGAGAGCTAAGAATTATACAGAAGACTGTCTTTTAGTATTCCCTAAGAAATTAATGGAGCTCCTTCATTTCTAACAGTAAAACAGATGTATGTGGGTATTTACAGTGTACCTTAACAATAAGGTAAGAGACACAACAAAATACAGTTAATACAACATGAGTTCACGTACTATAAAGATCTGTGCCTGCTTCAGATAAAGAAGGAAGGACAGATAGAGAAGAATATATTGTTGTGAGAACCATAGCGCAGTAAGAAGTAGTAGAAGGATTAAACCAAATGAAAATTAAGAAACCTACCTACAGACTAATCGGGAATTACGTAAATACCAGACAAAAAAATCATTAGGTTTACAACGTATGTACGAAAACAAATTACACTCGACTTCCGTGCAAGCAGCGACATCTTATTCCAAAAACTAAACCAGTCATGTTTACAAAATTATCGAGGAATAAATATATTAAATACAGCGTAAAAGGCTTATAAACAAAACTGATATTTCTGAAATTTGTCAATCACTGCCACTCCATTTATACTATGTCGTTGCATAACTTGGATAACAACAAGAAATGTTACTGTGACAATCCTGATGGTAGAAATAACATTTTACAGTCATGCAGCAGTGTATACGAGACAAGCTTTAAAGCTAAGTACAGGAATGAAGACCATAATTAGTTTCAAAGCCTGTAAAAGGGAAAAAGAACCCGAAAAGAAAGGAGGAGGACAGAGTACCAATGTTACTATAAAAGGGCCACCTAGCGAGACAGGCAAACATAGTGTGAACTTAGACTAATTTCTATAAGCAAAACCTATAATGTACGAATGATGATGATAAAAAGTTCACACACGCACACACACACACACACACACAGACACACACACACACACACACACACACACACACACACACACACACACGCCACGAACAGCCTCAAGAAATGACTGCAGTTCACTGCTACTATTCCTTTTACTTAGGTGACAATTAAAGTTCTTATGGAATGACATTGGACTGACAAAGATCAATGTTGGCCTGTGACATCGTTATGGGAAACTGAAGCTACTATTTATTGCGCTATGGTCACAGGTTCGAATCCTGCCTCGGGCATGGATTTGTGTGATGTGCTTAGGTTAGTTAGGTTTAAGTAGTTCTAAGTTCTAGGGGACCGATGACCTTAGAAGTTAAGTCCCATAGTGCTCAGAGCCATTTGAACTATTTATTGGTTTACATAGCTCTTTACCTCCTCAGTGGGCCTCGTGTGGTACCAGAAATAGAACCATGGTAATGGTGTTGCAATTGACAAGCTAAAAGGTCAGCAGTGAACTGCAACTCTGTAGTGGGATGGTCTGAGTGAAATGTCACTTTGTTCTTTCACCTAAAGTTTTGAAGATTACATGCACAAGCTAGTAAAAGAGTACATCTGCTTTGGAAAACTTTTTTACATGGAAATTTTATTCATATTCAGGTCCTACTTGTGTAGACATGATTAACTTTTCATGGATACATTTAGTCCGTTGTAATTCACTGCCTAACATTCAACCCAGAGAAAGCTAAGTACTTTGAACATCTTCCTGACAAAGCAAAGTACGTGAACACGCGTTACGACGACAAATTAGAACAGGCAGCATGTTATTTGCTTTTCAAACTGTTATCAGTGCATTCAAAAGAAACATATATATTTCAAATACTTTCAATTTCAAAAGCCTATTATACATTAGGAAAAATGTGTCAAGAAATTTATCTTTGGCTTCAGTACATGACATATTTATCATTAATATTCCATAAAATTCTTACACGTATTCATTCATTTCGTGCAGTTAGTTTTACTGTCTATTCTCCTTTAGCCACTATGGTTTTGCCAGTAACAGGAAAACCATAACAACAATTTATATTTTTCCTTATTAGCAGTATTATTAGGAAAAGCAGCTGTAAACAGTTAAACCATTTAAAATGATGTATGAAAGCATGTGTATTACTGCTGATTATTTCGAAGTTTCTGCATAACATCCCTTTGCAAACAGTATATTAAGCACGATCTTGGTGCATATATGAATGTTTAATGTATTGTGTCCAGAAACCATTACTATTTGTTGCCAATAAGTTTGGACATATTTGCACTTCTCAAATCTAACATTGTGCAAGACCGGAGGCACCATCACCTTGCCAAAGCGTTTTGGTCACGCTGTGAGAAAACCTGAAGTACTGCGATTTTATTGAAATGACTAGAGAAACAGGAGGATAGACTACAGGCATATATCACTGTCTAGTCGATTTTTATCAACGTCTGTTTTGGCGCACAAAATTAAGTTACGGGATTAAATGGCAGACACATGTAAAAGTTGATTATAAATTCGTCACACTGCAGGGCTCTGTGTGTTCTTAATAGAACTGAGCTCACTTATTCTGATATACACTTAATACTGTATGGAAGTGAAAAAAACTTAAGAAATATATAAGTTTCCGTAATAGGAGTATCTGTGCTATGAGCCCATGGAATGCACATAAAGAAGAGTTCGGTCTTCCAGTTTGTGAGTAAATTACATACATGGGTGTAAACTGGGCTTAGGTTTAGGACGTATGATGGTATCCTATTTGTTTCCTTCAGTCACGTACAGCTTACAAAAGACCTGAGACGGGTGCGAGAGATGGTCGCTCATCAATATTCCGTTGTTTACGTATTTCATGCTTGTTGAACTATCTATCTCGCTCATTCTTCCTGTAGCATGAGTAGCAATAACAATGAAACAGCAAACAATGATAAAAATGAAAACAAACAAATAGTGCTTATTACAAATAAAAATACACTGAAGCGCCAAAGAAACTGATATTGGTATGTGTATTCAAATACAGAAACATGTAAACAGGCAGAATACGGAGCTACGGTCACCAATGCATATACTGGCAAGTGACTGGAGCAGTTGCTAGATCGGTTACTGCTGCTACAATGGCAGGTTATCAAGATTTAAGTGAGTTTGAAAGTGGTGTTGTAGTTGGCGCATGAGCGATGGGACACAGCAGCTCCGAGGTAGCGATGAAGTGGGGATTTTCCCATACGACCATTTCGCGAGTGTACCGTAAATGTCAGGAATCCGATAAAACATGAAATCTCTGACATCGCAGCTGCCGAAAAAGACCCTGTAAGAATAGGACCAACGACGACAGAAGATAATTGTTCAACGTGACAGAAGCACAACCCTTCCGAAAATTGCTGCAGATTTCAATGTTGTACTCTCGATGAGTGTAATACACAAACCCTTACGACTCGCTGGTCCCCTCAACACCGATATTGGACTGTTGATGGCTGGAAGCATGTTGCCTGGTTGAACGAGTCCGTTTCCAATTGTATGGAGCAGATGGACGTGTACGAGTAAAGAGAAAACCTCATGAATCCATGGACACTGAATGTCAGAATGGGACTATTCAAGCTGGTAGAGGCTCTGCAATGGCGTGGTGCGTGTGCAGCTTGAGTGATATGGGACCCCTGATACGTCTAGATTCGACTCTGACAGGTGACATGTACGTAGGCATCCTATCTGATCACCTGCATCATTTCTTCCATTGTGCACTCCGATGGACTTGCGTCACCCTACACGTCCAGAATTGCTACAGATTTGCTCCAGAAACACTCATCTGACATTAAACACTTACGCTGGCCACCAAAATCCCCAGACACGAACATTATTGAGCGTATCTGGGATGCCTTGCAACGTACTGTTCAGAAGAGATCTCCAGCCCAGCGTACTCTTATGGATTTATCGACAGCCCTGCAGGATTCATGGTGTCAGTTCCCTCCAGCACTGCTTTAGACATTAGTTGAGTCCAAGCCACGCCATGTTGCAGCACTTCTGCGTGCCCACGGAGCACTACACGATATTGGGCAGGTGAACCAATTTCTTTGACTCTTCAGTGTAAAGTAAAGAAGATAGCCATAATTTTTGTGTGTGTCTCTGCAGTCATAAGGATAGTACGCACGCACAGTTATATTCTAATTAGTGTCTGCTAAATGAATCTTCTCTCTTCCGAATCTGAGGAGAAACGCTCTTCATACCTAAATATCTACTTAATTTTAAGCAGCACATATCTTCTTTTCTGTAAGTTTTCCCGGCGTCGTGCTGAATGCTGAAACTAGTGAAAATAAACAATATGCTAAATTTGTACGATTAATCGTCACCAGTTCAGTTCCGAATAAGTTAAGTACAATACTGGACAACGGATTTCTAATATAGTTTACTTGTTTAAAGAGATAGCGGACCTGGCAAGGAGCTGTACTTATTGCAATATGCTTAACCTATTAATACGTTGCCAAACAAGAATGGGCTCAGTGGACTTGGGGCGTCAGTAGGATATATCTGTCATATTTGTTGTAGAATGGTGTGATGTGTTCAGTACATTGAGTTACTTAATGAAGTTAAGTCTTTAATCTAAAAGTAAGTGACAGTATTCAGAGAACGCTTGTACTTGTATCTACATGTGATACGACTCATAGTGAGTAACAATATTATAGTTTTCTGGTTTCACGCATTATTGATAGAATATCTACTCGAGAAACTTTAATCTTATATTACTTGTGGTCGAACTGCCGAAAGTAACCTCAGAGAAAGAGAATGGAAAGCGCTTTCAGAGTACTGTTCTGTATGACAATAAACTGAATTATAGTGATTTTCTTTGATTGTACATCAAATCGCTATAAGTAAAATCTATTAATTAAGCACTTATTGGCCTATGTTACATTTTCACAATTTACACGTATTGACTGTCATATCATCATAGTATAATGTACGTTATATAATATATACTTGTACAAGAAATTACATACCGATATTTTGTATGTAATGGGCAGGGCTCCCTTCATGAACGAAGTCAAAGCAGGTCTGTGTATCAGGTTAGTTTACTTAGCTACATGTAATACATTCCTTGATCATATTGCGGTACAAAGGGCGTCAGTTATTTGCAATGGCAGTACGTTGTTCAATTGACCGTAGTCAGACTGTTAATTTAATGTGCAGGATGCGAATATTTTACACCAAAAGTCGAAAAGTTACATCTCGTTAGGTAAGTCTGAACATATGTGATATTAACCACATTGTAAGGGAATTTAATCGTCACTTTCATATCATTAATATAGCAAATGGGAGTCTTAGTTAGAGCTGAAGTGAGACATGGAGCATTGTGCTGGCATAAGAGATAAAAAGTAGGGCATAAAAACGGTGTAAGTCGAAGAGTGAGAGCTAGAGAAGCAGTGACGCGGAATCGCGACGTAATTTTAATGAGGGCAGTCTAACTAGGGAATGACGAAAGGTTTCTCTTCTCTCGAGGCCCTAGTTGTTACGGGGAATTGAGGGCGCCGTGAATGGCAACCAAGAGTGTCATCGTGGGCGGCCTTCTTTATGCCAGACGTAATTAACAATTTCCTTGGTGCAAAACTCGTTATTGCTCCGCATTAGGGTGCGCGCGACTTCATTAAAGTTAGTGTGGGAGTCGCGATTTCCCGTCGGCGCGGTAATTAACGCCCAGTGGGGCGGAGCGTTGATACTGGAGCCTCGCCGCCGGCGCCAGAGCTGGCTGCAGGGCGGGTTGCCGCCAGCCCGCTCCTTCTGTGCGCGCCTGTGAGTCAGGTCGCCCGCCGCACACACTGCCATCCCTACGGGCGAATACTCGCTTTGCTGCTTGTATCGGTACAAACGTTTTCTGTCTCGAACGTAAAGTAAACTATTGATTTACTGTGTGTTGTAATCTAGCGACAATTCTCGCTTCACTGAGTACCACATAACCTGTAAACAGGGGACAGTGTTTTAAATTTTGTTCCCGATTAATGTCTTATTTACTTAATCTGAGATACATTTTCCTTGGTGAACGATTAAGGGCAGACGTAGGCCAGAAAGCATACTGATATTTGAACATCGATATCCCCAACTGTACTATAGTTAAAAAGTCAAAACTTCAGACTGTGTATGATGCTATGTGCAGTTTTTATTTGACAATGTTCATGGAAATTCATTTCATAAGGATGATTTACCTTTTCTCATAAAGTAATGAAGTATTATAGCTGACACTTTCGAGGCTACATCTGCACAAATTGCTGGTAAAACGTGTGCAAAATGTTTCTGTTTTAGCTTATAGTTGCTTTCTAATTAACTTTTTAGTTCTATTTTAACCGAGACTTCTCTATTTTGCTCATACAGTAAAAGAGAACTTTAGACGCAAGTGCTCTACAGGAGTATTCAGTAGGCGATTTTTATGAACTGTGCTAATTTCAGGATGTTAATTGTTACAGTGCCAGAGAAAAGGTATATTGTATCTCAAAAATATCATTCTATGGAAAGATCGTTTAAGGTTTTCATTTCAATTTTAACAATGTTGCCATACCACTAATACCTAACGATATCTATACCTACAATCCCCATTCTCCTGCTTGTCTCCAGCTCCCTCCCTTTCCTAATACACTTCTGCATATTTTCTTTTGCTGCCTGGGCTTTGTCAACTCGTGCATCATCGAAAGTTCTGAGTACCTTCAGTGAGAATGCAACTGGTTGCAAGCCTAATCTCTGCAGACGCTTAATCCTGCTATATGGGCATCAAGTGCAGATATCTTCAAGGCATTTGAGGGTACAAATACTTTTTCTGCGAAAGGAATCGACAAAAGGTGATTTTTAGCTGTCACTCGTATTTTGTATTTTCCCTTGTACACGTTTTTCATCAATTAAGGTTTGACTAGGTGTCTAAAAGTTCACTTTATAGCATTTAAAACAGCAAATAACAAACCGTGCTTACATATGTGTAGTTTTCCACTGGATCCTGCCTGAAGGTCTTTGCCCCACGATATGTCACAGAGAAAGTGCTGAGGATTCTCATTTGTGGAAAATTTGTGGAAGACTATTGCTCACACTGCTTGCTGCATTGTTTTCACACTATGTACATTGCCCCTGATGGGGTTTCTGTAATATAGATGTAATGCGTGGATTCTTTGTCTGAAAATCTGTTACAATCTTCCAGTGGCTTTCCATCTTCTAATTTCTTGCTCTTCATTTGCTTCACAGCCTTCTAAATACATCAGTAATTCGTTTGCACTGTGTTACTAAATTAACAGAAAATATGTCTAGTCTAGAGGAGGTATGGATCACACTACGGAAAAAAGGATGTGACAGGGGCAGATGGCCAAGGACAATTTTTTGAAACGTATTTTTAGGCAGATTTCGATTGTAAAACTTTCAGATGACGTTACAGCATCAGTCTAGGACTGTACAGTAAGCAAACAGACATAAATGGCGTGATGTGTGACCTAACGATTGGCAGAACTGAGATTCATCACAGTGAAAACCAGACGAAGAGAGAGGTAAATATAGTCTGGAACGTCATTTAATTGCTGAGAGGAAATTTTTGTGAGGGCAGAACCATTTTGTGACAGTAGCGGTAATACACACCAATAAAATAGCACAGTACTATGATCGTTGTTAGAAATTGACGGAAATATCTACTCAACATACCACACACCCTTTTCTCAGAACTCTCAATTCTTTCGATAGGGATCAGCTGATACTTCAAGCTACTAGACCACATTGGACTATCTGCAATATAAGGACGTGACGGGTCTAGAGTGTTTATTGAACATGCACGGGAAATATATTTTGGACAGCCTGATTGACGAGTATAGGAAATAATTGTATACCCTCTTATGAATGTAACAGCATAGCATCCTGTCTTGACGCTCTATACTTCTTCTATGAAGGGAAACTTCGTACTCTGTGGCACATGGTGCATCTTTTATTGTGTAGTCACTACAGAGAAGTAATAACAGCGTCATCCTCTCTTCTTATCAATAAATCATCGTATAAAATACTTTTACCATTTAGCTCTTTCTGTGACCAGCTTCCCTGATGTCATTAGTCTTTTCTTTTTTTTACACCTTACTCTAAATTCAACCACTCCTCTCTTCAGCTTCCAGCCGCGTGCTTCACATAGTCACATGAATATGACCATCAGTCGAAACAATAAATAAACACCTTTTGAAACGAGGGCTGTTGCGAGTCGTGTAGAACGAAAGTCAGTTAAGTTATGGAGGATACTGACAGGAACGTGGAGCCATGCCGGTTCCATGCTGTGGCTAGCTGCGCTAGGTTTCTCGGTTGAAAATCCATGGTCCGCAAAGTCCGATCGAAGTGATCCCACATATTCTCTATGAAGCTGAAATCCGAGGGGTTTGGTTACCAGGGGAGTGTGGTAGCGTCATTCTGGCGCACTTAGAACCACGCACGTACACTACGTGCTATGTGACGCATTGGATTGTCCTGTGGTAGATGGTATCGTGCCAAAGAAAAACAAACGGAATTTGAGGTGGACGTGATCGCCAAGGATAGGTACTTACTTGTTTTGTTCCATTGAGCCTGCCAAAATGACGAGATCACACAGGGAATGCCACAAAAATATTCCCTAGGCCATAACGTTGTTGCATGGTGTTTTTCCTTTCAGTCATTTCACGCCGTGAACGCCAAGGACCATCTGACAAATGTTATTATTTGACTCACCGACAGATTCTTCTAAACTATGTCTGTATTGGTAAATTTTCGGCACGGTTTCTCCAAGCTCAGATAGGGTCAAGGCAAATTATATAATTAAACCACATACATAGCTTCCATATTTTAAGAGCAATGCCGTCAATTTTCAGTTAAAACTATGTTTTCGGTATGTTTTGTCAAATTTTACGAAATTTCGATTCATCTATCCTGAGTGATAACGTAAAAATCACGGTGAGAGGAATTATGTGACCTTTAGCTTCGAGTATATGTAGTTACTGATATCTATCTTTGAAATGCTTAATAAATTTATTGAATCTAGATCGTCTGCATTTTGTGCTGCACTGTAGTGAGGTGCTTACTTGATGGATTTTATGTCTTATTGTCACAGATAAATTTCACAGGGGTAGCTCCTCCACCATCTTCAGTCTGTAACATTGTCTACGACTAAGCAAAATACGAACAAGAATTACTTCGTGCTTCAGTTCCTACAATGAGGCGTTGTTCCTACCGTCGTTCGCAGTCACACTACGCTCCACCTATCTGCAAAGACATTTTGCTTTATTTTTATGTAGTTTTATCTTTAACTGCTTGTTACGTATTTGCGGAAAATGACAAATATAATTCTGTATCTCCTACCACGCTCCTGCCATGTTTTGTAAAATTCATTCTTTAAGTAGGTTGTATAAATCAGAAAATTTAAAATTTCAGTTGTACCAAAACATATATTAGCAAACAAATAAAGCCACCAGTAAAATATCCAACTTATACATCTTACATTAAGACAATCAATTTAATTAGCCGTAAAATTATCGTAAAATCATCAAAAAAAATTTCCACCATACACACTGTCGGCCACTCAATTTTCACACAATAACGTCTCATGTAACAATCTTTATACTACATGCTTGGATATGCAACTGATTAGCATTTCAGCGCAGCCGAACAAATAACATCTATGTTTTCTATATAAGGAAACACAACACAGCGGTTCATTCAGAAATGGCATTTGGTGTTTGTCAGAAGATCTAGTGGTTTACTATTTGTCGATTGCTGTTCGCTTTGATCGGAATTCCATGACAGTCATGCGAATATGAAATCGATGTTTTTAAGAGCGCTACATTCCACACAATGAGACTAGCACCCGACGCGACAGTCATATTACTCATTCTGGCGGACAAGATCGTACAGCCACCCCATGCATTTGTGTCAAGACATGGATTTGATCACATGCCCTTTTCATCGACGTGGCTTCAGTGGTGTGTTTAGGACATAGGAATGGCACTATATTGTCATATGGGTCGAGTCTTATTCGTCCATCCAGCAGTAGGATGGACGTGTTGGTGGTGGAGGCTTCGGAAGAATGAACTTGGCAGATTTCTTTCGTCACTGTCATACTTGCCCAGCACCAGGCTTGATAGTACTGATTACAACAGGGTGTACATTACGAACACATCTGGTTTGCACAGCCTGCAATTTGGACAGGTGATCTTATTTTTCCGACCTTTTAACGTGGTGGCTGTTCCTTGTGTACGAAATCTCTCTGTTACGTTGCCATTTCAACAAGATGACACAAAACTGCAAATTTTCCGTGCTGTCCTGAGCCACATCGTTATGGATGGTGTTCGACTGTGTACCTAGCTACCAAGTTCTCTACATCGCTCAAGTCCAAAAAAATCTGGTCATAGGTTGCCGAGAAGTTGGAATGGCACTACGATTCATGAACTCTAGCTTAGCGTTGAAGGAAGGTGTTTTGTGCCCCCATCACAAATGTAATAAGGTACTATTGCTGATGTAATGCATACGACAATAGGTAAAATTTCATTATTTCTGTATGACTGGTGTTGTAAGTTAATGGTTAAAAATGTAAATGTGTATCTTAGAAAATGTCAGACCCTACATTCGAGCTGCGACATGAAGTGTGTACCAGTCATTCTAATCAATATATGTACGAAATTCAGTCGTGCCAGTGTAGAAAGATAGAGCGCTGGGAATGGGCCATCGAATATGACTTGAACAGCGATACAGGATTCCATGCTGGTTATCTCCAGACCGATGAACTACACCATCCAGGCCACGTTTTCCTTCCTGCATAGCGGGTAATATGCCAGTATCAGCATATTTTCATTCAATAATGTACGGAATAGTTTTCCAGGACTACTGATTAAGTAGAAAAAAAGTATACATTGCAAAAAGGCGGCTAGTAAGAAAAATATGATAGTGTTCAATAACGGACGTCATACTGGTACATTTTCAAGGTGCTAGGCATTTAAACTGTGCCGTCCCTAGTGAAATTCGTCATTAATAATGCATCACAATTAGATAAAAACAGTGGCGCACAACCTACAACTGTAGAGGGAAAAATATCCTTTCTTAACTACTGTCACAGTTGTCAGTGGCTAAGAAAGAAATTCACTATGCAGCAACAAGAATTTTTGATCTTTTACCCTCCAACATAAAACGTCTGAGAGATGGCGAAAAAAGTTTTACATCTTATTTAAAATCATTTCTCCTGGTCTACTCTTTATGCTCCACTGACGAATTTGTACTTCAAAACCGCTAGCTACTAAGAAAATTAAGCGTAGATGCATAAGGAGGACTAAAAATAATAATGTACTTGTTAACATTAACACTAAACATGATTACATATCCTGTAAATTGACGCGTTCCACATCATTTAGATAAAAGAATCGTTTAAACGATCTACAGTATATGTAACTAAGTAATATCTGAATTTGTTAAATATATCTTCACCCCAATAAGTTGAAAGATCGACCAAAATAATTGTTGATTTTGTAGGGAACTGAACAAGATATTGAATAAATAAACCGCAAAAATTTGAAAGTTTAAGTCCCTTTGCATCCATTACAGAACTTGTTTTCCAGGAATGCATTAGCATTCGTTCATACAACAAGATCTCACAAACTTACTGAAATCTGAATGCAATGTTAGCATACAGTAGCCCCTATAATGGTTAAACACATTTTTGTGGAAGCTACAATTCACACACCTGAGGCAGCCATTGTTTACTTGTGGTTTCACATGCAGCTAGCCCGTGAAATAGTAGGAGTCACTTCCGTTTTCTACCTCTTCTGCGCACGTAGTACTAAGTTGTAAGAATAAATAGAGCAAACAGACAAGTGCTCTCTCCTGACAACAATATAAACTGCATTCAAACAACTCAATGTGTATCTCAGTTAAATAATTTATTCGATCCTTAAACTATACAAAACTTTAGGGGTGCAATAAGAGCATAGTTTGATCTGTACGTGGGAAGCTATTCTTCAGAAGCAGAATACTGAATGTTTAAGTGACTCAAGCTTCTAGCCTACTGAAAATCATACGTGGCAGAAGGAGACATCGACTGCACACTGGAGAATTTCAACCATTCACACGTTCCTTTAGAACAGGATGAGCAAGACAACTAGCAAATATGCAACAATAAAATTGTACGAAGTAAACTTATATATTGTTAGTGATTTTGTCTTTATGGATATAAAACCAATGGCAGCAAGCATATCAGGAGCAGCGATTGTAGGTTAAATAAAAGAGAGCTGCAGACACGTACAAGAGAGACAGAATAACTTCCATCAGATTAATATACAAAGCCACAATGGATAATACTTGATGGAAGAAGGAGAAGAAGAAGAAGAAGAACTACTACTACAACAACAACAACGACAAGAATGCAAAGGACGAGGGGAAAACGGCGGAAAAGAAGGAATGATTTTACATGTGCAAGAAAAATCCATACGAGACCGTTCCGATTTAGGTAGCTAAATCACAAGAAATTTACATCCAAGAATACCATACGAGACAAGGTGATTTCAATTATGATGAAGATGGTTTATTATAACGTAAGTGTCGCGTCTACTTTATGTTCGTTGAAGCCTCATGAAAGTATGCTAGAAGTATGTTTGGAATTTTGATTCACCTAGAAAGAAATGAACGAAGAAATATCTTCAAAGAGTTACTACCGGTACTGACTTTAAAGTATTTAAAGAATACTTGGAAAGATAGCTCTAATGACTGACAAACAAGAACACCTGGGTTGTACGGAATGTCTGGGGTTATTGTATACTATTTTATCAAGGGCCAGTTTACTGTCGACAGGTCCGTCATCTTAAGACCGATGTCGGCAGCTAACATAAGAAGGAAATGAGAGGTCAGATTTCTACATAAATTAGATATCGCAGTCACTAGAGAGAACTTCATAGTAGGTACCACGTGTTATCATTGGCTCACTGGTCTATTTTACCACAGCACTGAAATTGCTGTACTTCCAGTTATGTCAGCCAGCTTTCGCCTTATTCGAGTATATAATAGATTTTCATTGTAGGTCACACGAATTTTGTTCAGCTTGAGCAGTCGCATACTTCGAACTTCATATACCGCCGCTTTTGCTACATCTTCGTAACGATGGGTCTTCTTGAAACAGGAATCTGTGGTAAAGTTACACGACCGCGAGAAACCCGACGTGCTGCTGGGTAGCTGCTAATTAAAGTTCATTATATCCAAATAAATAAAATAAACCAAACTCGGCTCTTCATTACGTTGGCGGCGCCGTGAGCAAACTTTCTCCGCCTTAAAATTTTCGCAAACTTCTCGCAAGGAATGCGCCGGGAGGAGAAACAGACGGAGGCGGGAGGAGGATGGGCGTGCTGTGGGAGTTCGCGGCTCGGTTGGGGCGTGGCCTCTCGCAAACAGATTACTTTAAGCGTTTAACAGCGCAGCGGAACTCAACTTGCAACTCAGCAATTTTCCGTCCGAGTACAGCTTCATTAATACTGCAGCGCGACGGGACGGTGCTTTGAGGCGGTTCGCTAATCCCGAGAGATTTAGACAGCCTTAGCAGAACAGCCGACGTACCAGTGGTTAGCGAGATATAATATGCTACTCAAAGTCAAGGAAACTGTCGTACAGCACTCCTCCGTTTTAGTGGCTCTTTCGCTGCCGCTATCTGTGTGACGTAAAAGAGGACTTAAGTACTCGGCGGAAACTACTACTTGCACGGAAAATTTATTCCAGTGACGTGTTATACGCTTGACTGGAACGATTCGACGAGGTTTTACTGTACTCGGGAGAAAATGGGGCACGACACTTAACGACACTTATCACCCCTGAGTTCCTAAAAATAGGAGTACTTCGAAGTCCCAGAATCGTATTTTGCAGACTTTAGCTGTCAAATGATTCAGGAATGACATCTTATACTGTGGAAAAGAACAGTACAAAAGTGATTCGGTTCCCTCCCGGAAATCTAACTTTTTGCTACATTTTCTACACTGATCCAGCAAGTTTCATTACTTTTGCTATGCATTATAACAAAGAATCATTATTGCAAACTATTTCTTAAATGAACTATATTGATGAAAAGTATTGCCGGTAACAAATTAAATGTACAGCTGCAGAACAACAACAGAATAAGTATGACGTAAATAAGGTGTACTGTCATTAGTCTTAAAGAACCAAAATGGTTCAAATGGCGTTGAGCGCTATGTGACTTAACTGCTAAGGTCATCAGTCCCCTAGAACTTAGAACTACTTAAACCTAACTAACCTAAGGACATCACACACAACCATGCCCGAGGCAGGATTCGAACCGGCGACTGTAGCGGTCGCGCGGTTCCAGACTGTAGCACCTAAAACCGCTCGGCCACCCCGGCCGGCTAAAGAACCAGATTCTGGAACAGTCCATCAGTTGATCGAAGACAGAGCAGGGTTCAACTTATAAAAGTGTGTAGCAGCGTAGCTGCAATATTTAGTAATCAGCATCAGTAGGCATATTCTTGCATTCTCTTACGTGCGCAGCACGTCTTACCGAATAAAAATTGAGAACAACAAAAGTACTGATTTGCACATCAATACCGCAACAAGACTTGCACTAATTGGCGACAGATGGTCTTTTCAGATGAACCACGATGCCGTGCAGATCCACGTCGCAAAACTATTCCACTGCCAGTGAAGAGTAAGCACGAGGAAAAATCCAAAAACAAACACTCCCGTCAAGCAAAAAGCAGTTGCGCAACTAAGAAAATGCTGCAAGAAGCTGATCGGTTTTGTCACGTGTGCTGTGAAAGCAGAATAGCTGACATGAGACTCTGCAGAAAGTGTGGGAAGTATCTGCCTACAGACTGTGTAGAGCTGACTTCCAAACTGCAGTATTTCCGGTGCCCCTCACATGAGAACTGAATTAAGTACGACAAATAAGTTTAGTTAGATATAATTCACGTTTTTATAAAAAAAGGTAATGTTTGAAATTATTATTCCTATGATTTTGAAATTATTATTCCTATGATAAAGATAATTACTCGTGTCAAAAGAATTTTGAGTGTTAACTAATAACCTGAAGAATTTTAGAGCACTAAAACCCCAATTTGCATCAATAGTTAATTCACAAGTGTTTGTCTTAAAATAGAATTCTATCAATCTCATTCCTCTTACTATTCATATAACAGTGCGTTACTTCCCTTCCAGTATGTTCAAATCGTTTTCTTGCCATTTAAATCCCTCAAAATGTTAATATGAACCAGATGTGGCTGTGGGCCATATTTGGAACCAGGGCTTCAAACAAGCTCCAATCTCAAGACTTACACATTTTCCTTAATGTGTTGGTATCAATTAAATTTAATAGATTAATGAAATAAAATTTGTCGCCGGCGGGAGTGGCGGAACGGTTCTAGGCGCTACAGCCTGGAACCGCGCGACCACTGCGGTCGCAGGATCGAATCCTGCCTCGGGCATGGATGTGTGTGATGTCCTTAGGTTAGTTAGGTTTAAGTAGTTTTAAGTTGTAGGGGACTGATGACCTCAGAAGTTAAGTCCCATAGTGCTCAGAGCCATTTGAAGGAAATAAAATTTGTCAATAAGACCACCGGTTGAATATCTAACACTTTAACTGTTTCAGGGGTAGTTGGCAGACCGCTGTGATGGATGGCAAGGAGCAATCTCAAAGTCTGGAATAACTTCCAGGTCACAAGGATAAATACCTGTTGCACGGAACCCAGACATGACATTTACTGGGGATGCTGCTTTTGGCCACACATTACTGAAGATTTTTCCTGGAACACGTCTAGTACTTTCTCTGTTTTCTCTCCCTGATGTGCGGTTCATTACAGGTGAACTTCGTCATCCCAGTAAGACTCCAAAACTGATTTATCCATGTGTTGCAGTTCACGAGTGGTATTGCTGGGAAAGTAGTAAAGACAAGGGCAAGCTGTAAAGACAATGGCAAGCAGGTCTTCAGCAGCTTCATGAATTAAGGGTCCAAATGTATCGATACTCCATCACATATTAAAAGAACATCTTTCGCATGCTTGAATTTGGCAAAACGACGTACCCATTTGAGGAATGTTACAGTAATCATTGAGACCTCATCTGGCATTTCTACAGCTGTTGCTGGTGGCAAATTGTCTTCACACTCTGGATTCCATCGTCTTTCTTTGAAAAGGTCCATTTGGAGGAATAACATGTGCAATTGCTTTGCCACATGAGACTGTGGTAAGTTTTTCACGATGTTCTGGACCAACAAAGAGCAGGCGTTTCTCAGCATTTTTCTCCAAAACTTCAGGAGTCTTGTGGAATAAGACCCGACATCCCTTGTCATCCATATTGTAGACGAGGTGGGGTTTGTCAAATGACTCCGGTTCGGACAAGACCGCTTTCAGTTTTTTGGATTTTATCATTTACGCTCAGCTTGTTTAGCTTTGCAACACTTTCAGGATTTATGTGTTGTGGTTTCCTTCTTGCAACGTCAGGGTGGCTTTGTAGGAAGAACTTTGGCCGCTTCCGCACAGCCAATCCTTTATTCTTGTTAAATGGATTCTGAAAACCATCCACAGAATACAAATACACATCGTCGGAACCCTTTCGCTGTAATTGGATACCCAACTTCAGCAAGCGGAAAAACTCTGGCAGAACTCTCCTTCCCGAACTTCGTACAAGCGAGGTTTCCATCCCACCCTTTCCGTTTATACTCAGAGAACCTATGTGGTTGCGTAACGTACGTCAGTGGATCCTGTATGTCGTCGATGCGCTTTTGAGAGACATCCCTTCAGCAACAGCACCTCTTCAGCAATAGCCCCCATCGCTCTCTTTCAAGCATCTGCACTCCATATTCCTCTTTTTGTCTGTGGTTCCATCTAAAAATTAAAAGAATAAAAAAAAATTCACATGTCCCTGTATTAAAGATGTAAATTCTATAGTGTAATTTTCGTGAAGTACAATAATTAAAATTACTAAAAATTAGACATTTATTTATCTGTAGACGGGAAGCCCCCCAAAATGATTACTATTAAGAAATGTAAAATTGAAATGTTTTCTTTTGACATTTCTTGCAATCAACAACTAAGAGCAATTAAAATGCATTACAATAATTTACATTTAATTTGCAGATGGCAAATACCTGTCACATGGGAGTTGTCGCAATGAACTGGGAAATATGCATTTGCATTACGCTTAACAGAGTTAAGTTACAAATAATGCTCGATTGACGATACAAGCAAGAGTATGCCCAATATGGCCCCTCCCGGGCCTTGTCTGGAGTGCAAACCGGTTTATAACACATAGGCATTTATTATTTTAGAAGAAACTCCGAATTAGCAACTAACGCCACTATCGTAATGAAGTACAATTTTCTATTCATAAATACGTATTTACTAATGCAAATGCTTCATATCCATAGGATTGCAGTAGATGTAATTTACGTTGCAAATAAGAAGCAACCCTTCTTCCTCGAACAAGCCAAAACAAGTGAACATAAATTAGCCTGCAAAAGAGCAGCTGCAGATTTAGTTGTGACCTTGATCGCTAGATACCAGAGTCTATCACTACTGAAGATATCTACCTATTTGGTATCAGAAAATGAGGGTGGACCTTGTTGGGGACCGGGCGTTGTTCGTCCTCTGAAATCCTAGGAAATATGTATAAATGATGTCGACTTCCTGCCAAACTGAAAGAGGTAGGAGGCACGTGGAAAGGTTTGTGATTAATAATGTCTAATAATCATAAAAACGCAGCGAGTTTATCTGTTGCACTAGATAAGAGACCTCGGCGAGTATTACCGATTGTTGTTCGGCAGCATTGGAAGTAATGCAGTTTTCCAAAAAGGATAAACTGTAGGTGACTTGCAAGCATCAAGGGAGGAAACTGCATTGCACATTAGCCACAAGCAACGTTCTAAGACATCCTACCTATTTTCTGTGACGTAAGCGAAATGCGAGAATATAAGGCGGCTGTACTCAGCCACGTGTCTGCCGTGGCTGGGACGGCGGCGGCGTGGGCGACGAACCCAGCTGCCGGCTGATGGATGTGCGCGCGAGTCCTCATGGGTAATGGAAAGTATCCATCCATCATTGCGGAACCCTCTGCACGCGATCCTCCAAGTCTTCTGTAGCGGGCAAGCCCAACAAACATGACTGCGACATCTTTCGTGGAGGACTCAGTGGGTAAAATGTTACCAGTTTTAAACGCTTCCTCAAACGTAGATAAAGTATTGGGATGTGGATACTTGCCTTCATTGTGGCAGAAGTAAATATAAATCACAAACTGTCGATAGGGCAGGGGAGAGACCCTTTCAAAGAGAATATCTCCTTTACATAAAACGGTCCAGGAATGGCACTTAGCGGGGTGGCGCAGTGGTTAGCCCACTGGACTCGCATTCGGGAGAACGACGGTTAAAACCCGTCTCTGGCCATCCTGATTTAGGTTTTCCATGATTTCCCTAAATCGTTTCAGGCAAATGCCGCGATGATTCCTTTGAAAGGGCACGGCCGATTTCCTTCCCAATCCTTCCTAATCCGAGCTTGTGCTCCATCTCTAATAACCTCGTTGTCGACGGGACGTTAAACACTAATCTCCTCCTCCTCCAGGAATGGCGGCGAAAGAGAATGCTGAAGTGTTACCCCGACTGGCCCGTGATTACGCCGCACCAGCGATGATACGTTGCCAGCGACTTTATCATATGTATCACGATGTATACTGTGAAACGAATTTCTCAGTGTGCAGTGTGTCTCAGATTCTTAGGCACAAACTTCTACCTGTAGTGGAGGACTCTAGACCGAGTACTTACATGTAAGGAACGAAATTTGGAAATAAAAATGTGGTTATATACTCTCACGTTCAACATAATCCTCAGAGCGTTAACTTATGCCCCAACGCTCCAAGTGAAGACCGTTAGTGTCAAATCTTGTATCACAACGGCCCTAAACTCTCTCCGTAGTCTTTGAAATATCCCTATACTCAATTGTACAACGAGTAGTCAGTGAAGACCTCCCGAATTACAACATTTGAGTTTCCGCTGCAGTTTCACTCCCGTATAACACTGCATGGGCCAAAGGCACTGGAAGACACAGAATGTGATGTCGATCGCCTACTGATAAAGCCTATTTGTCTCCGTACAGACCTAAATGCGACATTCAAACAGGTGGAGAGTTGGTCAGAATTCTTTTGCAGTCTCCGATATGTCCTAGCCAGGAGTCCAGATTATCATCTTGCTTTCAGTGTCGATTAACTCTCGACGTGCTGCCACGTTTTCTAAAAATCTATGTTTGTAGAAAGTACCCAGATATCGCCACAATATATTCGATTCACGCAGTAGAGTCACATGCCATACACTACGCATCTTCATGTGTGACAAGCCATCTGGTGATGGGAACAATCAAATATCATACACGACACATCGTCTTGTGTGACAAGCCGTCTAGGGGTAACTGCCCGATCAGCTTTGGAAAAATCCATAGTAACGAATTCCGCATCGGACAGAGACTGCCCTTCCAATCCAGCACAGAGTATCTGTTCTCCACAAATTCAAGGGTAGTGGTATTTAAATTGTATGAGCACTGTCGTTTCCTCAAGGGTGATGGTATGTAATTGGTGTGGACCATAGTCGTTTTGAAGACACCTCCTCTCGAGGTAACAATAGTCGCAGTATTCATTAACTGTGATATCAGATTGGAAGTGAATACTATTAAGTACACTATTGAAAAAAAAAGAGAGGGACAAATGGACAAACTCACATTAGTTGATCTTGGACGTATCCAACCGACTTATCGCTCAAGATCGTTTGTGATAGTATGTAATGAGTCAGACATGTAAATTCTCGGCTCTTCAGAGATTTCTATTGCGAAAGCACCGTCACCTTTGAATGAGGCCTCATCCGTGACCACTGAAAATTCAACTCTGCAATACTGCATAACTGAGTTCTGCGTTCAAAAAGTGTAGCCCCACTATTTTCGTACGTTGCTTACGGTGGGACAATAATTGTTGTTAAACACTGTATTTTTCTGACGTTCCTTTCACTGCCAAATGCCGAGTGTTTTTGGATGATTCTACTGCCACACGAAACACCATATCCACGTACGTTACTGCACGTACACTTATTGATCACGAATCTTGATCGTCTATATGTTGTTTGCTAAGTTTCTATTTGTGGCGTTTAACTTCTTTTTATCAGGGTAACGCCTTTTTACGATTTTTTTTATTATATCCTCATACACCAAATATTAACGCATATCAGCAAATTCTAGAATGAAGTAAAACTCTAACATTTAGATGTCATCTGTAAACTACGACAAATTTCACCAGGGAAACATCAAAAGGTAGCCCTGCCATAGTCAATGTGGTAGGCAGCTGTTATGAAGCATATGTAGTTTACACACACAAACGCATCACATGTATTGCACACTAGTAACTTCTGAAATGATCTAAATCTCACTTGGGCTACTTTTTTCCATCATAAGTCTTCTAAGGAGTTTGATGTGGCCTGCCATGAATTTCTCTCCCGTGCGTAACTCTTCATCTCAGATTAGCTCTTTCACCGTTCGTTCTAAATTATTTGTTGGATAAATTCCAGTATGCGTTTTCGAGTACAATTTCGGCTCTATAAGGTTCTTTCTGGTACCATGAAAGTTATTACCAATGTTTTTTAACACACGTTACCTGTTGAGTGAAAACACTGCCGCATCTGTATATTTATGTTATTTAAGAGACACAATCGGTTTCATGACGTTAGTTACACCATCAGGATAAGCCATTTACTACATGACACTGGAGTACAATTGATATGAAACTTTCCCCCACTTCCTAGGATTTCACTCCATTCTAGAAGTCATGTCGTAGTCCATGGTGGACTAACGCAGTAGAGGGTCCAATGGCCAGAACCACATACTCATTCATCAAAGCGTGTGAGAGCATCCATGCCCATTTTTGCGTGTCACCTCTCATTTTCATCGGTTTTATTAATGTTTAATGTCAATGCACGGTGGTAACAGGCCAAATAATCTTATTGTAATGAGAGAATTTGTACTGAAAGCTCAAAATACTTTTCACTTGATACTTATGCATGTTGGGTTACCTCCCTGGGTGGCCTGTGCGAGGCGAGCATCGAAGGACATGGCACACTGCATTTCTGGTTGGGGGATGCGCTTCTCCGAATAGGAAGAGGGTCATACAAAAATGGGCTTAAGTGCCTGGCAGAACGATTGACGTCGGTCGAGTTTCGCCTATTGTATGCAGAGCGAAACGACCTGCGAGACGTCTGAGTGTCGCCGCAGTTTACATGTTTACCGTTCCGGTGCGTCCGGAACGAAGACTGCGGGCACCAACTGACTGCATTGTCCTTATGATTCTGAGAATACTTATGGATCTGATCTTCGTTGGAGTCGGACAGTCTTGTGACTTCTCGCACGTTTTCGGTAGAACTTAGAATTCTTGGACAGCCCTCGAGGCCAGGGGTTGAAACATAGTTGCTGCACAACAGAAGTCCGCGCCTACATCATCAGAACTCTGTCTACCGACGACGTGCTGTAGATTTCAGGATTGGTATAGTAGTTGGCGGCTCTGGCGTTGTTGGACCTGTCAATTTTATACTGAAGTTCTCAACAGCACGTTCGCTCGCTTTACTACTAGTCCACCTTGTTTGTTTCTCCATGTGAACCCATTAGAGTTCTCACTACTAATCAAGATACTGCAATATATTTGGGAGAGTAATATTTGGTTCATTAGGACCTCCAGTTACTATCGTCAATCTACTGCATCATAGGGAGTAGGAGCCCCTTGTTCTCGAGCCAACTCTTATTCTCATTACAGTTCAGTATGCCCTATCCTTTAGCCTACTGTTTGTGTCGATAATCATGTGCCTTTATGTTCTGATGTATAATGAATCTTATTGTAATATTTAATCCGCATACCATTTCATAGGTATATGCAGAATCCCATTTCCCATTGTTTATAAAGTTTTCTCTTCTCTTCTCTCTGAGTAGATTACAATTTTTATTAAATTGTAGTGACTGTGCACTTCTTATTTTACCAACTAGCAGCGTCCACCATCTTTTTCTTCCGTTACCTTTGTGCTCTTAATTAATTAGGTGGTAGGTAAGGAGGGGGTCGAGTGTATGTCTCGTTCTCATGCAAAATCTTTCGGAATGAAAGAGGTGCAAACTCTTTTCCACCGCAGTACCTCGCATACAGGGCATGTCAGATGGCCCAGCGTTAATTTGCGATCAGCCTCGGTGTTGCCCTGCACTCCACTCTTTGATCTGCTAGTCTGTGGTTCCGGTCATTGGGCTCTCTTCTCCATCAGGCTATCGTTGAATACGACATAACTTTTAGAATGGGGTCAAAGTATTAGGGATCGGGGAAAATTTAATATCAGCTGTATTACAGTATCATCTTGTAACTGATCTTGTAAGCAGAAGATGTAACCAACGTTACGAAAGCAACCGTGTTTCTTAAGTAAAACAACTACACAGCTGCAGCGCTATTTTTCACTGAACATAAAGTTTTCAGCTGTGGATGTCGGCTGAATAAGCTCTTGTGTAGATGTCCTCCCATTCTGTTCTCTTGTTTCTAGTCAGTATTTCCCATACACTCGTTTGCTCGCCGATTCTGCGCACGATCTTGTCGTTTCTTATTTTATGAACGTCCTTAATTTTCAGAATCCTTCTCTAACATCAAATCTCAACTGGTTCGATTTTATTCTTTTTGTTTCCCCAGTTCATGATTCACCTGAACAATCTGGCTTGCATCACACGTCACTTCCCACAAATTTCTTTTTTTTTTAAATTCTAATATTTGATACAAATGGACTTCTTTTAGCGAAGAATGGCCTCATTGCCTGTGCTAATCTACTTTTCATATTCTTATTGTTTCTTCCGTAATGCGTTGTTTTGCGTTGCAGGTGGTGATATTATTTCATTTCGCTTACTGCTTAGCGGACAGAAAGTATAGGGGAAGATATTGTGCCGGCCGAAGTGGCCGTGCGGTTAAAGGCGCTGCAGTCTGGAACCGCAAGATCGCTACGGTCGCAGGTTCGAATCCTGCCTCGGGCATGGATGTTTGTGCTGTCCTTAGGTTAGTTAGGTTTAACTAGTTCTAAGTTCTAGGGGACTAATGACCTCAGCAGTTGAGTCCCATAGTGCTCAGAGCCATTTGAACCATTTTTGAAGATATTGTAATACGTCTAACAAGAATATGTATATCTTGGGTATAAGCGCTACTCTGGCAAATGCGTGGAATTCGTGGTGGTCCGCATCAGTCCAATCAAAATATTGACGAAAAAAAAAGAAAAACAATAGAGTGGTTTGCTTTCCCAGACGTCGCTTAGCTGCACTTGTGTGCCCAATAGCTGCCTTTTCTTAAGTTGTCAGATGATTCATTCTGGTAATTCTCTTAAAATATAATATCAGGAATATGACATCATAATGCGGCGAAGTATTACTTTGGAGATGGTAATTTGTCTATGTGCGTGGAATAATGATACATCTAGCGGTCGGTCGGTTGATCGTGATGTTCTTCTTCTGTTTGTAGTTCAAATTTATGGTGCGATGAGTTTCCTATCGTGACATACTGGACATACACGTGCATAGCAAATACCCAAGACTAGATTCCGAACACGTGTTTTCGCGGTACAAATGGGCGCTGGAACGTGAAACGAACGCTAGGCAAATGCATCACGACAAAATTGACAATTACCACGTGCAGCGTGGCGAAACAGCTGCAAGCCGAGCCACCTACACTCACCGGGAGGGAATCCGTGTATGTGGCGCGACGAATACAGCGCCCCGTTTTTTCTCGTGGCTTCCTGTATCGACTCTTTTATTTAATCCTCTATAATATAAAACAACGGCTGGCCCTAGAGAAAAGCTGTAGCGACCCAAATATGCCTTCATCTGTGCTTTGTACTTAGGCAGCGACACGGGTACGTGTCTGCATTTCTTAAGTGGCTGTGCAATTATAACAATATTTTTACAATTTTATAGTTGTTATGGGAATCTTATGCTTACCGCGCTTTTTTTATACTGATCGTTAACTTCAGTTCGAACAAAACGGAGGCTACCATTCAGCAAAAGTAGTATGCTTCTTTACGAATGATACATGTTCTATGATAATTAGTTAGTATTTCTGTGTGCTGTAACTAAGTTATAATGTAAGCTGCAATCTGTATTAGGCTGCTTCAGCCACTGTACTCTAATCATTTTCTCTATGTATATTTTTAAAATAATTCCATGCGTCCACCTTTATGATACTATTACGTTAAATGACAATTTTCCCTTCGCGTGAGAGACGTCAAAGACATCAGAGTTCTTGTTACACTTAGGCATCAGTTTGAACCCGTCCTGGGTGACACGGGCCCTGTCTCTGACTCTTGCTGCCAGTGGGCATCGTTCTGCTTCTGTACTGAACTGGTGTGTAACCACGTGGAGACGACGTGTATATCTGCATAAGCTCATGGAGATCGATCCACGTTGTCTCTTCTCACCCCACGCCGTCCTCCAATGCACTTCAAGTCACCCTTCCACGCAGCCTCTATTTTGATGTTCATAGTCATCCCCAAACCAGGAAATAATTTATCTGGTACATTATCTCGACGACGACCATTGGTGCACGTCTTGTGTTGGGCGATGGTAGATCAGCAGTTACATTCTTCGTCTTTGTATTATGTTATTTGGATTACGCGTTTTCAAACACAAACAGTGAAGCAACCGGAAAGACGTTTCTTACTTCGATGAAATCTTCTCGGATTGACAGTCGAGTCAATGTGTCTTCCTCCAGCAACGTTTCAGCAAGTGTCCTACTTGCCGTCTTAAGGCGAAAATCTTCGCCTGAAGATAGCGAGTAAAAAATTTGCTGGAACGTTGCCGGAGGACGACGCATTGACTCGGCTGTCAACCCGAGAAGATTTTATCTTTGAGATTCGCCAAGAAAGCCTGCATTCCAATGCCACTTACGTTGTAAGACATTAAAGTTACCTTAATTCGAAAGCTCATTGACCGAAGTTGCTGTACTGCCGTGGAAATCTAATATATGCGTATTGTTTCTGAATATATGCCTTCAGATTTGTTATATGTTCCATTACATGTCTTCAGATATGTCTCCTCTCATACAACTGACATGCAATGTCGGCCCTCAAATCGAGAGACTGAGCCACCTCTGTAATGTCCTCCAGACTCGTACGTAAGATATTCTCATTTCACTTTTCCATTCATCAGTGTCTTAATCTTGTGGATGGATGAGCCAGTATGTGACTGTGCGATAACTCTCGCACTTACCTCCTTTTGCAGTCTTCGGGATTATGTGGACAATACGTTTCTAAATGTCAGATGGTATATCTCCAGGCTCGTAGATTCTGTACACCAACTTCAATACTCTATTGCTTGTCACTCCCTCCAATGATTTCAGAGGTCCGAAAGCATATTACTGCCCCCTCAGCATAACGTAATCACAAGACCTCCAAAGCTCTGTCAAAGCGCCACTAACCTGCATTGTTCTGTATATAACAAAGGCCGTTTAATTACATACTCTGTTGCATTGGTCCTAATGTGTAAAGGTTTCTTGACAGCTACGAGGCTACTCATTACTGCTCTAATGCACTTATCATTCGCACTGTATCCTAGTGTAGTAGTTTAAAATCAGCTGAATATTTGGTAAAAGTTTTATCTTTGTTTCTCCAGCCCACCTACGCCATATAGAACGACGCGCATTTGTGTGTTTGCTGCGCGTTGGACGCCTTTTGAAATATGTGAGTGAGCTTTCCGACGGATTTCGGTTGTTATCTTGACATCCACGTAATGAAGATAAATTACCATTGTTTCCATCTAATATGTCGCAGATAAACCACTCCTCAGTGCTGTACTGTGTATTGTAAGAACTAAAACAGAAAATGATGTAGAGGATTCCAAATGTACCTCTAAAAAATTTGATTGTAAATCCAGATTGAAATTATAAATGCAGAAGTCTGTTCGTCTGTTACCTTTTCACGACTAAACCGCTGAAATGATTTCTGTTCAATTCTGTAAGGAGATAGCTTCAACCCTCAGGAAGAACACAAACACAGTCGGTTTTAGGGGCAAAAATTCTTCACATAAGAGAATTGAAGTAGGTAATTGAACAATTTTGGTTTTTTTACATCAGTAAACATAAAACACGTCGAAATATTGATAAATTTGTTGCGCAATGTTCACATACGGTACATAGCTACCAGCACGACGCACAGTTATACGGTCCTGGTCATACCCCCCCCCCCCCCCCCATGCTCTGCTCAATAGCGAAGCTACACGTGCCGCCACATCGAGCGGTCAGGGAGTTGGGCGCTGAGGAGTGCACATCACGAGGTATGTTTATCTAAAGACGTGAGGGCAGCTGCCGTTATTGCGCGTACAACGAAATTACTGATACGTGCGTGCAGTCGCAAATCGCAGCTAGTAAATAAACAACAAACATTTAGTCCAGGTATTTAGATCTACGTAGTTCAGTATGCTACACGATGCTATTCTTCTCAATATTATATGCTTTAATACTAATTTAAGCAGCTAGAAGTACCTCCGTTAAATATCCATTACAGAGTGGCGCTATAGAGTTGCAAAATGGGATCTATTAACCTAAACTTGTAACCTCCCCGCGCAAAAAATCTTAAAGGGTCAATAAATGCGAAATTGTAACCTCCCTGCAAGAATATAAAATTCAATGTTAAGTGAAATGTTATATTCCCACAAAACAGCATAATGAAACTGAACCTGCTTGCAAAATTAAGAATAATAATGCCCAAATGTAAACTCCCCACAAACATTAACTAATGAAGATTGCTCATTAAACCCACAACTAAATTAATTAAATAATGAAGCATAAACTATGTGTAACATCTGAACACAAATAATTAAACCTGACAAATTTTATAAGGGCAGCGGCGCTGACCCTCGGCCCTGGGCAATAATTAAACTTGAACACAAAAACCAAAATTCTTACATCAGTAAACTCCATCAATATCTGCTCTTATTTTTCGGCACAGCTCCGTGCAATGCTGGCCTATGTTTAATTTTAATTCTTGGAGAGAATGCATAGGAAGTATTACTTGACTTGAAATGAATCTTTTTGTTTAAAACAGTTACTTTATAAGAAAATTATTATTGGGGCTAGTCTTGAACAAATTAATTACAATTAACATATGTCATTAGCTGAGCGCAATGCTGCTTCATTACCTTCTAAAACAATACACCTCGTCCTGAATCGTGACCAGAGATGGAAGGAGAGCACGCCGCCGACGCATGCCGACGCCCGCTCAGTACAACCGTCCACTCGCTACAACTGCTGCCGACTGAGTGCCACTCGCAACTGAACCATTGTCACTGCCGACTCCACACACACTACTGAACTCTCGCGCGGTCAAGCGCAGACTAGCAACGATAAATAACTCTCTGGTCAGACATTCTGTCATGCCTCGCCATCGCTGGTACTGAATACATATGAAACGTACGCGTTTCAAACTGGCCAACGCAGACTAGGACCTTATTTACTCTCTTCATTACCCTAATTAAATGCCATAATTAAGTACTTCGTGGTGACACTGCAAATAGAATGTTGTTTGTTGATAGTTGGCGTACATAATTTCCTTTAAAACTTCTTTGCAACCACCCTACACCGAAAAGGTTATGAAACTGTTAGCAGAAATCAGAATTCTAATAGCAATGTAGAATGACTACAGAACGCTCTGGGCCTTAGGCAGCATACATGATACACAGTCACTCGCAGCCGACAGTTTGCCTACAAGTTTGAATGGGTCAAGTTTTCCTGGACCTATTTACATAACTGTGCATAGTTTTTGTGGTTGACAAATTACTTGTGTAACAATGGTTCAAAATGGTTCAAGTGGCTATGAGCACTATGGGACTTAACTACTGTGGTCATCAGTCCCCTAGAACTTAGAACTACTTAAACCTAACTAACCTAAGCACATCACACACATCCATGCCCGAGGCAAGATTCGAACCTGCGACCGTAGCAGTCGCGCGGTTCCGGACTGCGCGCCTAGAACCGCTAGACCACCGCCGCCGGCTGTGTAACGATGCTATATGTAAAATGTTGTATAGTAACAACATACATATTAAGAATGGTTTGTTTCTTTGTAGATTCCTATTATACAGTGATAAGCCAAAACATTATGACCACTGCCCAGTGCGAGTTCGATGGCGCCTGGTGATATGCAAGTGGAGAAGATACGGGTGGGGGGTCACCCTAAGCAAATATTGGGTGCAGAAAGGGAAGTCCTTTGAAATAAGCGACTCTGACGAAGGGCGGATATTATTACGCAAAACCTGTGAACGAGTATCTCGAAAACGATTAAGCTAGTCAAATGTTCATATGCTACAGCGACAGGTACAAGGACAGTGAAGCTACCACTAGGCCCTAAAAGCTTGGACGTCCGCGGCTCTTTATAGAAGGGGAGGTTCAGAGACTTGTCTGCCATATAAAATAGCATAGATGGTGATTTGTGGCATCTCTGCCGACAGAGCATAATGTTGGTACATGCGCCGTTCATCGTAGCTTCGTAGCAGACCACCCGTACGTGTTCACATGTTGACCGAACGACATCGTCAGTTACGATTGCAGCGGGCACTGGATCATCGGGACTCGATCGACGGAAACATGTCGGCTCTTCGGGTGGTCATATGTTTGCTACCCTAGGTCGATTACAGTCTCCACAGACGCCATCATCGAGGTGAATGTTGGATCGAAACGCGCAGAGCTCCACGGACGCAGGCTGGTGATAGTAATACTATGCTATATTATGCTATGGGGAACATTCGCATAGGCTTGCGCGGGAACTGTAGTAGTAATGGAAGACATGCTGACAGCTGCGAATCACCGGCATCGCTTCATGCTTGATGTCTTCCCCGACGGCGATGCCACCTTTGAGCAGTAAAATTGCCCGTGTCTCGGAGCGATAACAGTGGTACAGTGGTTTGAGGAGCATTATAGTGAACTCGGGTTGATATCTCGCTGACGAAATTCACCTAATGTAAATCCTAAGGAACCCATCTGGGTCCCTATCTGGTGCCATCACCGAGTACGCAAATCAACGGCCCGTTATTTATGCGAGTTGCCTGACGTGTGCGTAGAAATCTAATGCCACGTAACTCTATAGCACTATCGACAAACCGTCGGGTCCCTGACATACAAATTAGTCATGCTTTTCGTTCCAAATGACAAACAAGATATTAAGCAGGTGGTCATGATGCTCTGGCTCATCTGTGTATATTAACGCATCCCATTCTTTGTTTCTGCAACGATGTGAATTCTTAGGCCTTGAATGGTTATCTGAATGGTACAGCAAACTCTTTCTGAGGTAGGTTCTTATATGACAATGCCCTGTGATGTGAAAACGTCATGCCCTAAGCTCATTTTACCAGCTGACACTACGCTTGATTTTATAATTTGTGGGTCAATGATTCTTTTAGATGATACTTTATATAATATTTTTCTGCAATCCGTTTAGTCATTGCAATTTTGTGTTATGATTATTAGTCAAGATCTGAAGATTGTTGAATGGACAGCCGAAACTAGTTACCGTTTAATGCGTATTTATTGGCTGTCTTGAGTATCAAAAGTCTGTCTCTTGCTGACGCTAGTGCGTTATCACCTGATGACGACCTAATAATCGGGTAAATGCTGTCGTTATTATATATATTACGGACATACACAACACATTTAAGTGATGAAAACGTTCTTTATGAAGTGTTTGTCATTGAGATGACTACGTGCATTGTTTTATTATTCGTGTAGATGAAGTGATGAGGGGTTCTTGCAGCTGTAGCCCAGGGATGGTGACAGACTGAAAGGGAGAATGCGTGATATAAATGTGGAAAATGTAGGGCATAAGGCTATGACAGGTAGAATAAGACAGTTGCAAGATGACGGGGACTCTAGTTGAAAGTAACGGATGCTGTAAGGCGGAGACAACTGATTGGACACATAATACATGGAGTATCGGCCCTTGTTATGTTGTAGACGTAGTGTGTAGAATAGCTGTGTATACTCATCATTTGTTAAAAAGTATTATACATCTGGCTAACGTTAGTCATTACATTCTAGTACAGTTTGCGCCCGGCAATCACAAGGATGTAATTTCCTGCTGGAAAGAATCAAGCTGCAACCGTGAAATTTAGTCTTTGCCCACATATTTTCTCTGCAAAGCTACAAAGTTTCTCCAACGATCGATGACTTGGTGGAGAACTTTGCTGTAGAAGCCTGCGTTTGGATGTTCCCGAAACGTTCCACCTCGGAAATCACTTCAACGTCATTCTAGAAATGCCTACCACGCAATGGTTTCTTCATCCGAGGAAAAAGGAAAGTCACTGGACACCATTTCAGGAGAATACGGGTTGAGGTAAAAGTTGATAGCCAAAGAAGCGGCATCTGCCCCTGCGTCGTTTGTGGGATGAGGTGGGACATAGTTGCCACCAAAGGCAACCCTTCGGACAGCTTCTCGCGACGATGCTTACACGCAGCCTCTAGTAACCTCGTGAGGAGTGGCAGGTGGCGTCCCCTGTCACGGTCTGCCCCTTACGAGCATAGTCAGACAGCACGACAGCACGGCGGTACCAAAAAAGTTGTTCCACGATGGTTCGATCTTCGCCTTTATCGGCGATGGTGAGTCCATACCACTGCACATCTTACTTTGATCATATTTTCGACCTCACAAAGATACACTAGTGGCCATTAAAATTGCTACACCAAGAAGAAATGCAGATGACAAATGAGTATTCATTGGACACATATATTATACTAGAACTGACATGTGATTACTTTTTCACGCAGTTTGGGTGCATAGATCCTGAGACATCAGTACCCAGAACAACCACCTCTGGCCGTAATAACGGTCTTGATACGCCTGGGCATTGAGTCAAAAACAGCTTGGATGGCGTGTATAGGTACAGCTGCCCATGCAACTTCGACACGATACCACAGTTCATTAAGAGTAGTGACTGGCGTAGTGTGACGGGTCAGCTGCTCGGCCACCATTGACCAGACGTTTTCAATTGGTGAGAGATCTGGAGAATGTGTTGGCCAGGGCAGCAGTCGAACATTTTATGTATCCAGAAAGGCCCGTACAGGACCTGCAACTTGCTGTCGTGCATTATCCTGCTGAAATATAGGGTTTCGCTGGGATCGAATGAAGGGTAGAGCCACGGTAGTAACGCATCTGAAATGTAACGTCCATTGTTCAAAGTGCCGTCAATGCGAACAAGAGGTGACAGAGACGTGTAACCAATGGCACCCCATACCATCACGCCCTATGATACGCCAGTATGGCGATGACGAATACACCCTTCCAATGTGCGTTCACCGCGATGTCGCCAAACACGGATGCGACCACCGTGATGTTGTAAACAGAACCTGGATTCATCCGAAAAAATTACGTTTTGAAATTCGTGCACCCAAGTTCGTCGTTGATTACTCCATCGCAGGCGCTCCTGTCTGTGATGCAGCGTCAAGGGTAACCGCAGCCATGGCCTCCGAGCTGATACGCCATACTGCTGCAAACGTCGTCGAACTGTTCGTGCAATTGGTTGTTGTCTTGCAAACGTCCCCATCTGTTGACTCAGGGATCGAGACGTGGCTGCACGATCCGTTACAGCGATGCGGATAAGATGCCTGTCATCTCGACTGCTAGTGATACGAGGTCGTTGGGATCCAGCACGGCGTTTCGTACTACTCTCCTGAACCCACCGATTCCATAATCTGCTAACAGTCATTGGATCTCGACCAACGCGAGCAGCAATGTCGCGATATGATAAACCGCAATCACGATAGGCTACAATCCGACATTTATCAATGTCGGAAACGCGATGGTCCGCATTTTTTCTCCTTACACGAGGCATCACAAGAACGTTTCACCAGACAACGCCGGTCAACTGCTGGTTGTGTATGAGAAATCGGTTGGCAACTTTCCTCATGTTAGCACGTTGTAGGTGTCGCCATCGGCGCCAACCTTGTGTGAATGCTTTGAAAAGCTAATGATTTGCATATCACAGCATTTTCTTTCTGTCAGTTAAATTTCGCGTCCGTAGCACGTCATCTTCGTCGTGTAGCTATTTTATTGGCCAGTCGCGTACATGCTGCACTTATACAGGGTGGCAGGGCTGCCAAGGTAGTAATATGGATTGACCTATGGCCATCTAACGATTTCGCTATAGCCTCACATCGGCGAAAGATATCAAAATTATAACTATTTTATGTAGGCGGTATTGAACAACTATTAGGAAAGTTAAAAACTGATTATAAAATAGAGAGTTGTACCACTATTTTTTATGGAAGAGAGTGCGTTTCTGATCAACATTAGCTCATCTTCGGCTCTCATAAACAACTCAGCCATGCATTCTCACTGCTCTATTACCAGTTGTAAATAAAACAATGTTCCACTGCCATTACACGGTATGGTCACATTAATGTGAACACTGCCTATGTTCTACGTCAGCGTACAAGGACCACTCACAGACACAGCTGGCAGCACTCGCACTGGAGGGTATATAAAGCGTGTCGGGGTGACTCGTAAAATAATGCAGTCGTGGTCGTAATGCGGAAAAGGGTCGATTTTATTGAGGTCCAGAAGGGCATGATCAGTATTTTTCAGATCAAGGGTGGAAGCAGTTTCGAAACGGCAAAGTTCGTAAACTAGCTGCTGGCCGACGAGATTAACGTACGCTGTCGATGACAGGGCGGCGCTATGCAAAACCGGCGCCGAAGTGACAATGGTGCGCCATGGATCATAGATGACGTGATTGAATTACGGCTGCGGAGATGTATGCGGCCGAGTTGACGTACAACTGTTGAGCTACTGAGCGCTCAGATGAACCAAGGAGGTACCAACAGCGCTCCGTTAACAACCGTACAGCGAACGTTGCTGTGTATGGACGTCCGTAGGAAGAAACTGTCTCATGAAGCCGTGCTGACTGCTGTTCATCGGCGACTAGAGCTGGAATCTGCACCACGCTACAGCAACCGAACGTCCATTGAGTGGGGCAGGGTGCCTTTCCAGGTGAATCACGTCTTATGCTCCATCGGACCAATGGTGGTTGGCGTGTACGATGTGAAACGTCTGAAAGCAAACACCTTGCTAAAATTGTGAGAGGGGTAATCCATGGATGATCTCGTCATTCTGGAAGGTGCAGTGGCTCAACGCAAGTATGGATCTCATCCTCTGCGTGATGGCATCTACCAGCAGGGCAATGCCACCTGTGACACATATCGTAGTGAACGCGCATGGTGAGCTTACGGTACTCCTCCGGCCATCAAACTCGACGGATTTTATTGCAATAGAGAATCTGTGGGACAATCTCGTTGGGCTTGTTCGTGCTATGGATCCCCAGCCGACGAGAAACGTAGCGCAGTTGGCCACGGCACTGGAGTAAATATGGCTCCACATGCCTGCCGGTACGTTCCAGAATCTCACTGGCTCTCTTCCTGCATGTCTCACAGCGGCCAGCGCTGTGAAATATGGTTACTCAGGCTTTTGACAGGTGATCACATTAATGTGAGTTGACAGCGTATTAACTGTACATGCTATTTTTATGTCCTTTCAACATCCGAGACGGTTATGTGTGCCCTGCTTCTGATGTTGACTGGCCATAACGATTTATCAAAAAAAATTGTTCAAATGGCTCTGTGCACTATGGGACTCAACTGCTGAACTTAGGACTAGTTAAACCTAACTAACCTAAGGACATCACAAACATCCATGCCCGAGGCAGGATTCGAACCTGCGACCGTAGCGGTCTTGCGTTTCCAGACTGCAGCGCCTTTAACCGCACGGCCACTTCGGCCGGCTAACGATTTATCACAGACTTTTAAAAATACAGGGTGATTCTAAAGTCACTATACATTTCAGTGATACAGTAAGTCAGTATACATATCAGTGATATAGTAAAGGAATATTTGTTTCTTGCAGGTACTACGACTGAATGCCAACCAAAGAAGAACGAATCGCTGTTGTTTCTGCTTGTCTTCGTGGAATGACGTATGAACAGGTGCGGACAGACTTTCCCCGTCGATTCCGGACAACAGGCCCCACTAGGCTTGCTATCAAGACCCTAGTCAATAAATTCCAGCGTACTGGTAGTTTTGCAGATGAAGAACGTCCAGGGAGACCGGCCATAACGCCAGACACCGTGTAAAGTGTGCAGGAAGCGATCACACGTGACCCTTCCGCATCTACCAGGACACTTAGTAGGGAGCTTGGTATTCCTCAAACCTCTGTATAGAGAGTTCTTTGTTACCAGCTGCACAAATATGCGTACCATTTCCATGCCGTACATAAGCTTGAAGCAGAGGACTACGCAGCCAGACAAGCTATGTGTCATGACCTGCTACAAGCTGTGGAAACTGATAATTTGATGCAAAATGTCTTGTTCAGTGATGGAGCTACATTTCATACCTGTGGACATGTGAACAGACACAATTGTAGGGTCTTGGCAGACGAACACCCAAGTGTGCTGCAGGAGTGACAACGGGACAGAGCAAAAGTGAACGTGTGGTTTGGGATAACGAGCACAACAGTGTACGGGCCCTTCTTCTTCGCAGAACAAACCGTTACTGGACCCACATACCTAGATATGTTGGAATAGTTTTTGCAGCCCCAGTTAATATCTATGAGGTTATGGATACTGTTATTTTTCAATAGGATGGTGCACCACCACACTTTGCCGTCATTGTTCGAATTATCTAAATCAAGCATTTCCCGGCAGATGGATTGGTCGTGCCTCTCCACGGATGTTGGCACCGCGCTCTCCTGGCTTGACACCCTTAAACTTTTTTGCATGGGGGTTTATCAAGTCTAAGGTATACCAGGTGAATATCTGCAGCACTGAACACTTAACACAGAGGATTCGAGCCGCAGCTGATGAGATTACACCAAATATGCTTGGCACGTTTTCGGTAGACAGTGAAGGGGGGGGGGGGGGGGGAGGATGGGGGGAGGGGGGAGCCTAAACATGCAGGGTGGTCACTTTGAAATATATTGAAATTATGTCCTATTGCAACATAAGTTGCAGTGCCATTACATATTCGTCAATAAAATTTAAATACAAAATGTATAGTGACATTAGAATCACCGTGTAGTAGCTCAACAGTCGTTAAGCTACAGTCGGTATTCCAACTGTGAGAATGATCAGGTGTCTTGCTTTTGAGATCCGAAGACGGTCTGATGTTATACCGAAATCGACAGTTTTCATTTAAAAATAGTCGATTTTTGACAATTTAACCATTTCCTCGTGGTAACAATAAAAAACGTGCGCTCTGTTGCGGCTATGCACGCTTCGTTTCTAAACATACCACTCTCTTAAAATATATTCGCCCCCGGTAGCTTAGTGGTCAGCGCTACAGAATGTCAATCCTAAGGGCCCTGGTTCGATTCCTGGTTGGGTTGCAGATTTTCTCCGCTCAGGGACTGGGTGTTGTGCTGTCCTAATCAACATCATTTCATCCCCATCTACGCGCAAGTCACCGAAGTGGCGTCAAACCGGAAGACTTGCACTCGGTGAACTATCTACCCGACGGAACGCCTTAGTCACACAACATACAGTCATTCATTCTTAAAATATATAATGTAAAATCCAGTTGACGCGTGCCCAGCGTTTGTTCTGAGGCTGAGTTGAAGTAGTAACGGGACATATATTAGCCTAAAAGCAGTATAAGCTAGTATCCGTACCTGCTTGTGCCTGGAAAGCAGAAAATAGGAGCTGTTACCGTCTGTCGTTTATCACATCAACAAGAAATGATCTGTGGAAAGTGTCCGTACTTCTTCACATTCCAGCTGCCTAAGTATCTTTGCCATTCCAATTACAGTAAATAAATTCTAGCGATATGATATATGGTAATGGGTAAACCATTTTTGAGGCGTAATAGTTTACCTATGTTGACAGTACGGAACGAATATCAGTGCACCGATCTTTGACACAGCTTTCTGAATATAACCTGAACTTCATGTAAACACTGGCGTACTATGAATATTATTTCCACTACGAACAAATGTTATTACGCTCTCTGACACTCTGGAAATGGTAACTACTTTTTGTATCTGAAACTACATCATGATTCTCCAGAAGGGTTATTACATTCAGCGAGTCATCGCTGTAGGCACCGCATCACCCCAAAGTTGACAGCACAGACAGCATCAAAGCGTCACGGGATGGTCACTGCTTCAGATTTTTTTAACAATATATGGTACGTCCCGTATTAAATTTTAATCACTTGGATGTCATGAATATAAGCCATTAATTTGGGACATAATGTCTGTGGCTTCGGGATACCTCTCTGAATGTCACGCAGAGTAGAATGTGCATTTTGTTGCGCCTTTTATTAAGAGTGCTGTATCATGCATGACTCTGCAAAACGTTATGCATATGAGCTATCATTGTAGGAATTCTGAAAATGCCTTTAAAGCATGAGGTCATAAAGGATAACGCTTATTTCAGTCCATTAATGGGGAAGGATTATACAATTTTTTAAGCATTAGTGGCGGGACGTGCAGGTTCGCGGACTCAGTATTTCGTTGGCACTCCAGGGCCGATCATAACAGTCAGTCCGGTAAGAACGCTACAGCAATCTCCAGAGCGGAGGCAATTAAACGCCAGACTGCTCGCTTTCCAAAAGAGACGGGGGCGCGCGAAAAAAAAAAAAAGCCGGATGTAATATTGTGCACGTGCGAGAGAAGTTTAGCCCACGCATTTTGGGCGAGAGCACGAAGCTGACGCGGCCGCGGTCCAGATCGATGAAATTTAGCCGGCTCGTAAAACGTGAGCACGTTGCTGCGTGTAGGGGGGCGGGTGGCTTGACTGAAGCTGGTGGTGGTGGGTGGTGGCGCGGGGGGCGGGGGGGGGGGGGGTGGCAGGGGGCCCCGAATTAGCCGCATTGTCCTCCGCGGCCGTCGGCGATTAATGCGTCGGCCCGGCAGCGCCACAGACGGCGCCGTCGCGCAACCAGCAGGGGCGGACGAGCGGTGACAAGGCGACGGCCTCACCAGAGCACCGAGGCTATTGGCCGGCACCCGCTGGCTTCCTACCAACGGATAATCACCCATTCTGCCAGCTGCTCAAATGCTGAGACGAAAGAACGATTCTTCAATTAATAGGTCTCTGTTTTCATACGATAAAGAAATTAAAAATGCGTAAATGTATACAAGGTGATTCAGCTGCCTCTACCTATAGGTTTTATGCATCCCAAAACGCCTTAGAAAACCACACGCGAGATATATACGTTCTCGAGCTAGCTACGTGCGAACTACACTACTGGCCATTAAAATTGCTACACCACGAAGATGACGTGCTACAGACACGAAATTTAACCGACAGGAAGAAGATGCTGTGATATGCAAATGATTAGCTTTTCAGAGCATTCACACAAGGTTGGCGCCGGTGGCGACACCTACAACGTGCTGACATGAGGAAAGTTTCCAACCGATTTCTCATACACAAACAGCAGTTGACCTGCGTTGCCTAGTGAAATGTTGTTGTGATGCCTCGGGTAAGGAGGAGAAATGCGCACCATCACGTTTCCGACATTGATAAAGGTCGGATTGTGGCCTATCGCGATTGTGGTTTATCGTATCGTGACATTTCTGCTCGCGTTGGTCTAGATCCAATGACTGTTAGCAGAATATGGAATCGGTGGGTTCAGGAGGGTAATACGGAACGCCGTGCTGGATCCCAACGGCCTCGTACCACTAGCAGTCAAGATGACAGGTATCTTATCCGCATCGCTGTAACGGATCGTGCTGCCATGTCTCGATCCCCGAGTCAACAGATGGGGACGTTTGCAAGACAACAACCATGTGCACGAACAGTTCGACGACGTTTGCAGCAGCGTGGACTATCAGCTGCGATGGTGTACTCAACGACGCACCTGCGTGCACGAATGGCGAAACGTCATTTTTTCGGATGAATCCAGGTTCTGTTTACAGCATCATGATGGTCGCATCCGCGTTTGGCGACAGCGCGGTGAACGCACATTGGAAGCGTGTACTCGTCATCGCCATATTGGCGTATCACCCGGCGTGATGGTATGGGGTGCCATTGGTCACACGTCCGGGTCACCGCTTGTTCGCATTGACGGCACTTTGAACAGTGGACGTTACATTTCAGATGTGTTACGACCCGTGGCTCTACCTTTCATTCGATCCCTGCGAAACCCTACATTTCAGCAGGATAATGCACGACCGCACGTTGCAGGTCCCGTACGGGCCTTTCTGGATACAGAAAATGTTCGACTGCTGCCGTGGGCAACACATTCTCCAGATCTCTCACCAATTGAAAACGTCTGGTCAAAGGTGGCCGAACAGCTGGCTCGTCACAATACGCTAGGCACTACTCTTGATTAACTGTGGTATCTAGTTGAAGCTGCATTGGCAGCTGTACCTGTACACGCCATCCAAGCTGTGTTTGACTCAGTGCCCAGGCGTATCAAGGCCGTTATTACGGCCAGAGGTGGTTGTTCTGGGTACTGATTTCTCAGGATCCATGCATCCAAATTGCGTGAAAATGTAATCACATGTCAGTTCTAGTACAATATATCTGTCGAATGAATACCCATTTATCATCTGCATTTCTTCTTGGTGTAGCAGTTTTAATGGCCATTAGTGTATTAGTCCCACAGAAAAAATGAAGAGGATCTATTTGCAGCAATTGAATGTAGTTTGTTTTGACTGGGGTACGTTTTCGTTGAAGGCTAGTTTTTACAGTGACTCAAGAACATTGGATACGAAGGTAAATTTGTACGTTGTTCTTGAATAATTCGGAAACTAAACTGTCTAGCGAAAAATTTTAAAATCAACTACATTAAATTTCCTACGAAAATATCCTGTTCATTTTTCTGTATGATTTATAGTATGCACAAATCGAGTAAGAGAATATGAAAATCTTGCGTGTGGTATTTGCAAGCTTCGGGGGTTGCGTAAAACCCACAGGTAGGAGCAGCTGAATCGGTGTGCAGAGTAAACAATAAGAAAATCAAGTTGTCGATATGAGAGTTGTTTCTCAAAGGCAAAGTAACTATCATGCTTTTGGATGACACCAACTAGTATGCCTACCTGTAGTATATCCATACTCGAATCGGTGGACAACCTGCTACCATTCAAAACCCAGATAATGCTAGCGATCCCGTTTTCATAAAAGTATCTAGTGCTAGTCTGTGACCATTTGCTAATGTTCTAGAACACACTGTAAATATCGTACTAAAATTACGCCATTTCTCTTTGAATTCCTGCTGGTATGCAAATGGATGAAAATACATTTTTATGCGCTCTCCGTGAGAACTAGAAACCGCAGTGTCGAGTGCTGGTATGATTTCAGCCGTGCTACGATCCGCTCAAAGAACTGACGTGCCCTTCTGCTTGACTATGCATATTTTCGGAGCTAACGAGATATCCTGTGGCACCCTACGTCATATCGCGTCACACTGCAAGTCTTATGAGTTACAGCGACTGTCTCCAGCGGGGAACGCTGACACCTGTATAATGCCTCGTAGCTCCGCGTTCAAATAGATTCACGCTCTCGATAACATATGAAAAAGTAAAGTGCTTTCTTGGGTGCGTTTTCATTGACATACTGACCCCTGTAAATGCCGATCCTCCACGATAGAGCCTGGGTAAGGCGACTAGTGTGATGTCATAAGTTCTTTGTAGGGCCGATATTTCCGCTGCACGCTGGCGTGGTCTGATGCACGTCACTCTTGCCGGCACTAAGATGCTGTAATCCAGCCAGGCAACACCACTTCAGCAGACGCAAGAACGGAATTAAGATGCGATCTAATGCTATTCCTACCGCGCCATCCGAAAATGGTTCAGATGGCTCTGAGCACTATCGGATTTAACTTCTGAAGTCATCAGTCGCCTAGAATTTAGAACTACTTAAACCTAACTAACCTAATGATATCACATACATCCATGCCCGAGGCAGCATTCGAACCTGCGATCGTAGGGGTCGCACGGTTCCAGTTTGAAGCGCCTAGAACCACTCGGTCACTGCGGCCGGCTCGCGCCATCCGAAACCTGGCCGAGTGACGAATGAAAAGTCCGAACGGGAAGGCCAATCGAAAAGCGAAAAGTGCAGATTTGTGCTTTTAATGTTATTTTTGGTACACTGAAAATTTATCGGAAACACGCCACCTTTGGCACGATTCAGAAGATCCGACGTAAAGAATAATACTGTTGGACAAAGTGTGTGTGTGTTCACACTCGGTTCTGAATCACATTTGCATTCTTCTTTGTGAGATGTATTTGGCCGTTTTATCCAAATATGTCGTGAATTCCGAGGGTTCGGTTAGGAAGCAGAACTGAGAAGAATACGGCAACCAACAATGAGTGTTTCAACTCCAAAACTATATGTAAATTCTGTGGCAAAAACAGTGACGTATGACTTGCTCTTTTCGTCAATGAGTGTGTACTACCTTTTATTTTAATATATTTTTTTCAGTTAAGTTCCGTAATATTGTAACCCATAGGCAAAATGTTGCACGAGCTGCCACTGAACATATCTTTGGAGGGGAGTATCAATGCATCTGAATTCATTGTAGACGATAAATTGCAGTCTATAGACCGACCGCACACCACTGCAAACCAGTTCATATTTTTTGAAAAGTTATAAGTTGATGAGTTCTTCATAGGTTTGTTAACTGCAATATAAATATGTGAATGTAGTTGGAGTTGATTATATCAAACAATACGCAACGCAAGAAATATCTTTGAAATTCAATAGTTTACGTATTGAATCATATCTCTGCTACAGTGGCACTACTTATAAGCTCTAACAGGCAACCACATTCACAAAAAGTGGACTTGAAGTGAAACTTGGAGTTCATGAGTAATTGATCAAACTGTTAATTTCACTATGAGTATTACTACACTTCGAATTGAAAACTTCAAATTTTTACTCAAGAAAAAAAGTCGAAGTCGTGATGTGAGTTGGACATGCGAAAAAAATCACTTGCAGCTACTTGGACAATTGCTTCCCAGGAATGGAATCACGAATTTTTTACACACTTGCGTCCTAGGGCCAGAGATTTTCAACCTTTCAAATCTAAAAGTAAGCTCATCTCCAGCTTGACATCCAAGACTACATTACTCGGCATTACCCCCTACTACATTGTGCTACTTAGCATGCTTCCTAGTATGTATTGCTGTTGTCTGTTATCTACCATGCAACTTCATCCTAGTGATGTGGATTACAAATCAATACAACTTTTGGACCAGTCAGCCAACATCAAAAGCAAGAGTTTCATAATAAATTGCACTCAAACGCACATCAAAATGATATGAAACACTACATATTTAAAATAAATATCTCCACATAAAATATTATGTACACTGCTGACCTTATACATTTTTTTTTGTAATGTTAAGCAAGGATGTGGAAGTTTAAAATAATAGAGTTGTCTAATTTCACATGCTGACATGTGTGCTTTAAAAGTTTGTAAGTATAATTTGGTGGAATTTCGGCCTCATTATCGCTCCAGGCAAATGTTCCATCTATACACAGTAAAGATGCATTGGTACTTGCTATCTGAACCCCATGAGCTGGCCCAGCTTAGCTGCCCTTGGAGGGGAAGTGCGGGCATAATGGATAAACCAACGTTTGGCATATCGATCTCTAAGTCCAAATACCACTCTCTGTACAGTCAGTATATCATTTTACTCCTCGATGAACAAAATGAAATCAACTACATAATTAATAATCTGAAAAACAATCAAATCGGTGCTGTGTTTCGCAGTGTAGAGCATAACAGCTACACACAAAAAAAAGAAGGACTACATAAAGAGAGAAAATCGTTTTTAATTTTGAAAAAGTATAATGAGAGGAAAAAGTCCTGCTTGCTGTGCAAATTAGGGGATGATCGTACAAAAATGTTAGGCGTATTTTGGCACAAATAGTCAGTTTCGTTCTCCAAATCTTCTGAATACATCATTTTTGCCAGTAAAACGTAGATTTTTCTTCATATCTCCCCTCTTCAGTTTATTCCTTGGAACTCGATACTTGGCTGCAGCAAAATTTCGAAATTCATTTCATCCTTCACTGCCGGCGTTGCTGTCTTCATGTCACATAGAGCCCATGACTGACTGTATCCTTTGTGTTTGTATGTGTACACCTTAGCGGCATCGGGTATGCGTACACTTCAGCTGTGCGGGGAAAATAACCTATTTTTATTATTTAATAGTAATAATTATTATTGTTGGGTAATTATTGTATTTATTGTTAATACCAAAAGTATTCTATTTATTACAATCAGCGTTCATCACATTTATACTCAATAACTGTTCACAAAAATAAAAATAAAAATGGTAGGAAAAAATTCTAGTTCATTGCTAGTAGCTGACGTATTGGTCACTGGTTGGCTATTGCGACCGCCTACTTGACAATCAACAAACGTTCTTGATAGATGACGATGGCCTCCGAAGAAGAAACAGAGGACACGGTAATTTGTTTCTACGTACCCATTTTACAGAACAGTTATGTTAGTAGAACCGAGCATGGTGTAAATTATCTATTGTTTCTCAAGGAACTGCAAGAAAGTTTTCGAAGGTGGGCTACGAGGTCGCGGCTTAAAATCTGTTAGGTTCTCTATATTCAGCGTAAGATTCAGCAGTTCTGCAGCATCTATTTGCGTGGCTTGGAATGTTTATCGAAGCTATTCAAAACCTCCACATACTGAAATTACAGGTGAATTCTAACCAAGTGGCATGGTTCCCTACCGTACTCTCTCAATGATATGACCCACACTGCTTCCTTCCTTGTCTGAAACCATCAGCATCTTCGGACACATTCTTCCCATCTCTCCGAATTGAACTCCACCGCCGGCCGCGGTGGCCAAGCGGTTCTAGGCGCTGCAGTCTGGAATCGCGTGAGTGCTACGGTCGCAGGTTCGAATCCTGCCTCGGGCATGGATGTGTGTGATGTCCTTAGGTTAGTTTGGTTTAAGCAGTTCTGAGTTCTGGGGGACTGATGACCTCAGATGTTAAGTCCTATAGTGCTCAGAGCCATTTTGATTTGAACTCCACCACAAGCTCTGGAACATTCAAAAATCCTCCAGACTGTATTGTTACTTTCTCCACACATATAATCGAGACACTCTAACACGACAACAGTAGTTACAGACAAACACACAAAACTTGTTACGTACAAAACGAGGCTGGGACTGGCGAGAAACGTGCACTAAACACTATATAACACTGATAATAAACTCCAGTAAGTACTGGAAGGCATTCCATCGACCTATAGGCCACAATCTTACTTCACACTATCCACTCCTCCACGGCCATCACTCCTCCTCCAAATTCTGACAAAAAACCCCTTTTCGCCACCAAATCCAAATTACTAGCACTTGACTCCAAGCACGGGCTGACAGCTACAGAATACAACTGTCGAGCTATTGTTACAAAATACACAACGCTGCACTAAGTCATCACCCCTGAAATACTATCACCTTAAAGAATGCGCTTTCTCTTTTATCCTAATTTTATCCCCCTTGCACATCAATGTTTATACTGGTTTATTTCTTAAGCTGTGGAAATAAAAACCACTTCTTCTCTTCGAACTCAGTATAAGATCCAGTGAATCGCTGTACTTTCGTCATCAGCAAGCTCCTAGAATCCACCCTTACTCAACAAGCCGCAACCAACTTCAGCAACTCCTTCCTGTCCCTGTTACGCAGTGTGGTTTCCGTCTTAACATCTCCACAGACCATCAGCTTCACTGTCCTGTTGATCTATTATACGAAAAACCGTTTTCCTTAGACACTTTCCCCTACACACTGCGAAAATCTAGACCACGTGTGGTATTCCATTCTCCTATTCAGACTCAACTAGTATGCTTTTCCGAGCAACTACTTCCGCTTATTTGCCTACTTCCTCAGTAACTGACCATCTAATGTAGGAATAAACAGCCTATGATCTTGTATTTTCGATGTGACTGCAGGAGTACCTCAAGCATCTGTCCTGCCACCGCTCTATTGCCATCTATACACAGCCTGTGTTTCAAAACCACCCTCTCCTGCGTACCTGCTCCAATGTGCCCTCCTTGCTACTTACCTTACACTTAAACCAACCCAACGGTCCCCCCTACTCCACCTTAAAAATATCATCTGTAAGCAAAGTATCTCTACATCCATCCCACAAAAATTCTGGCAATAATATATTAACAACTGTCCGAGCTTATCGACCCTGGGATCTTTACCTCGCAATTCACAACTGTCCAGTTACCCTATCCAACACATTAAAATACCTCATACTAATAGTGTATCAGAAACTATCCTGAAGTCCCCATCCATAAGAAAGCACACGTTAGACTAAAAATACCACCTGGCCGAACTAAATCTCCCTACTACCCTACATACCAGCAAGACACACAGCACAGACAATAATAACTGCAAAAAAATTTGTAAGCAGATACAGTGGAGCAGCAACCAAGAACAATATCATAATATCAGCTGGAATAACTTTATTAGTGAACACCCGGAACAACACTGTACACTGAAAATGAACAAGTGCCATAACAAGAGGCAACTCTATCAGCACCAACCTGCACCGCCTACGCCACTGGTGCTACTCGCAACACAACTGCACAGAAGTATTACGGGCAGCACAATGACATACTACTACACTATGTGACCAAAAGTATCCGATCACCTAGCTGAAACTGACTTACAAGTTCATGGAACCCTCCATCGGTAATGCTGGAATTCAATATGGTGTTGGCCCACCCTTAGCCTTGCTGACGGCTTCCACTCTCGCAGTCATACGCTCAATCAGGTGCTGGAAGGTTTCTTGGGGAATGTCAGCCCATTTTTAACGGAGCGCTGCACTGAGGAGAGGTATCGATGTCGGTCGGTGAGGCGTGGTACGAAGTCGGCGTTATAAACCATCAAAGGTACTCTAGGATTCGGGTCAGGACTCTGTGCAGGCCAGTCCATTAGAGGGATGTTATTGTCACGTATCCACTCAGCCACAGGCCGTGCATAATGAACAGGTGATCGATGGTGTTGAAAGATGCAATTTCCATCCCCGAATTGCTCTTCAACAGTGAGAAGCAAGAAGGTGCTTAAAACATCAATGTAGGCCTGTGCTGTGGTAGTGCCACGCAAAACGACAAATGGTGCAAGCCCCTTCCATGAAAAACACGACCACAGCATCATCTTCAGCAATTCGTCACCATTGAGCTGCTCGTCATACGAAGTGAATTCCATTGAACAACATCAACCTGTTTTTAATGTTATCTTTTCAACAATTTGCGATGTTGCTCGATATCATTCTTAAGTTAAAACCTGTAAGCTGAAGAGAGGCTACACCGCTGCTGCCACTCTACACTCACATGAGAGAATGAAATTACGCTAGCGGAAAAGAAACCATTTTGCTGACAGTAGTAATCACCGGAAGTGAAGATAAAGTGAGCTAATGAAACAAATCGGTTGCTGTAATTCAATAAGACATCGTGTTGTTCACTTCTCATATTTTGTCCGGATCCTCGCTCCGTTGCTAAGCTGTTCTTCCCAATAATTAGATGTATGGATCGGAGGGTGACCTGCACAACGAATCGAAACCAGTGATCTAAATAAAACGTACAAAGTGGCTCAGACGTCGTCTTCTTTCATTACAGTTACAAGTGGTCACGCTTCAAGAGACGTCATGTCTTCAGTTGTGAGGAACGTCGCTGTAGCTTACACGTAACCATAAAGAAAACTGTGGTAATGATATGAGTAGCTCGCTGCCACGACGTCTGCATCTACGCGCACTTCAGTGCTCTGCATACCATTGTGAAGTGAATGTCAGAGGGTGCTTTCCATAGTACCACTCACTAGAGTTTCTTACCATTCCAGTCACAAATGAGGCCCAGTAAGAGCTTAAACGCCACTGTGCGCCCCCTAATTAGTCTGAGCTTGACTTCCTGGTCACTAATGAGCGAGATGTAGAGGGTTTTAGCACATCCCTAAATTCCTCACTTTATTGTGGTTCATGAAACTTCGTAAATAGGCTTTCGCCGAATGGTTTGCTTTTAGCTTCAGACGTCTGTCAGTTCATGCTGATCATCGCGTCCGTGACACTCTTCCATGGGTCGGACAAATTTGTGACCGTTCGTACTGCCCTTATTTGTGTACTTTCAGAAACGGCTGACAAGTTATTTGGTATGGATCCTGCACACTGGTCCAGTATTCTAGGATGGGCGATACAAGTGTTATTTAAGCAGTCTCTTTGTAGACTGATTGCATTTTTTTCTAGTACCCTAATGATCAGTCGTAATCAGCGAACTACTTACCTTCTACTGAGGCTAATTGACCGTTACGCTTCACATCCTTCCAAATGGCTACAAATCTGAATATGAGTCGTTTTTGAATAAGATATTTTTCCAATTATGGACGTGATTTGCTTCCCCGAAATAAAATTTATACGTATGGAAAACAGAAAATATGCAAACTAACAAGGATTGCGCAATACAATATTGCTTTCTGTAACAGATAACAACCATTAACACAAAAACTGAAACTACGGAATGATTAATGAAAAGCTACCTATGGAACACGCCTCTGTTTGCGAGTGAAAGATAAAGAACGGGAAACGGTTTAGGTTTTTCAGATGATGGTCACATAGGTTTACCGACTCATAGTGAGAATTAGAGATAACATAAAATGACTCACCGAGAAAAAAAGTCTAATAAAGAGCACAATGAGTTCAAGGGATACTGTGGGTTGCGCACATACTATGATAAGAGTCGTTGCTACAAACTGTAGTCGAACGGGCGATGGAAAGAAAGAATCGCAAAAGTAAGCACTGATGTGAACTTATGTAAGTAGGCTGTTAAGGTTTTTTTTATTGGTAACGCCACGTAGGGCTCTGTATGAAAATCACTGGCTGTGCTGTGTGCAGTCTGTGGCTGGTTTGCATTGTTGTTTGCTATTGTAGTGTCGGGCAGCGGGATGTGAGCAGCGCGTAGCGTTGCGCAGTTGGAGGTGAGCCGTCAGCAGTGGTGGATGTGGGGAGAGAGATGGCGGAGTTTTGACAGCGGATGATCTGGACGTTTGTCCATCAGAGAGTGAATTTGTAATACTGGATATCATGAACTGATATATATATACTATGACTTTTGAATATTATTAAGGTAAATACATTGTGTGTTCTCTATCAAAATCTTTCATTTGCTAACTATGCCTATCAGTAGTTAGTGCCTTCAGTAGTTTGAATCTTTTATTTAGCTGGCAGTAGTGGCGCTCGCTGTATTGCAGTAGTTCGAGTAACGAAGATTTTTGTGAGGTAAGTAATTTGTGAAAGTATAGGTTAATGTTAATCAGGGCCATCCTTTTGTAGGGATTTTTGAAAGTCAGATTGCGTTGCGCTAAAAACATTGTGTGTCAGTTTAGTGTTGATCAGAATAAGTATAGAGAGTAATGTCTGAGTACGTTCAGTTTTGCTCAGCTGTTTGAAAATCAAATAACGTAAAAGGTTTATCAGGACAGTAGTTCATTAATTTTTCTAAGGGAACGTTTCATATGTCGACCCATAGCCGAGGATACCTCCCTGGAATCTTCTGATTTTTTCTTGTAGTTTGTGTAATTAGTGTAGCTATTGTTTATTGCTAGCGCGTAATTGTAGAGAGAATCTTCTTCGTAGTTGTAGTTTTTCATTGTTGTACAGTAAAACAGTTGTGGCATACATACAGATTTGCACCAAGTATTTCGCAGCTGCGCTTGCAATTAACTAGACACTATTTTCAACACTATATTAATGTGTTTTCTTATTTTGCTCTTCAAATTGTGCTTTTCTGTGTTATCGTGTGAAATATTGTGACAATAATGGCGTGTGGAAAACGTAACACTACGCTCCAAAGTAAACTGAGAAATAATAGTGACAACGAGCACAGCTTATCAGCACCACTGTGAAATGAATTAACAGACATTCAAAGTAGTAATTAGGTAATTGTGCATAGGGAAATGGAGCGGGCTGCCAATAATGGTGTAGACAGTGAAACAGTTAGTGAACTGGGAAGCATTATCGATCGGTCGGTCAGAAACAGCTCACCTCAGGAATCCGAAATGACAGGATACAATCTTGCAAATACTGTAGATTCAGGTTTTGCGTCCTCACCGTTTTCTCAAATAAGTCAGGACACATTTTCTGCTTTTCAAAATGCGAATATTGCCGGTTCAAATGCACTGCCGAATAGCACTGAGCAACATGTTTCAGACACCACTGCGTTGTTATTACACTTAATGCAACAAATGGCACAAAGGCTACAAAAGTTAGACACAACGCCTGTACAAAATCAGAAACAAATGGGACCAAATCTTCAAAAGTTAGACACAATGGAACAAAATCAGAGACAAACACAGCAAAAGCTTCAAAAGTTAGACACAATGGAACAAAATCAAAGACAAACACAGGAAAAGCATCAAAAGTTAGACACAATGGAACAAAATGTACTGAAATTAGACACCACGTTTGAACAAACACGTGAAGATTTAACTACTGAGTTACATAACATTGAATTGAAATGTCAAAAAGTCTTTAATGACGTAAAAACACAAATTTGTGAGCATTTTCAACCTATTTTCTTGCGGCATGAAAATGCATTACAGAGTCACGATGCAGCCATGAGAGAACTGCAAACTATTGTTCATGAAAATCATGAGACCTTGCAAGCTAAAATTGACTCAGTTGCATCTACCGATTATGTTACGCAGCTTGCTTTAAAGGACACAGTAGATACTCTGAAAATTGGTTCAGAAAGACACATGGAGGAAATTAGTTCAGTATCAAAGAAAGTAGCTGAACTTTCGGATCATCTAAATAATTGATCTACGAAGGTAGATGATAATCTGAATGACACAAAACCGGTAGTCTTTAATGACACAGAAGAGTGCGAACAAATTAGGAAATTCAACTAAATCAGAATCAAATTAATACGCAACACCAAAGAGAAATCCGGGAAGATCAGCTGACACAGGTAATACAAGAATTACGTGTTTCAGAGGACACTCGCGCTCCAATACGGGAAGAGGGAAACAGAAATACGGAAATGTCACAAAATAATAACATAGGGCATTTCAGAAATTATGAAAGAAAACGGCAAGGCGCACTGAATTTTGAGATGGAACCGCCGAAACGAAGTAACAGTGACCGATATGCGACTCGCCGACATGATGATTTTGACTATAAGCTGTTTATTACTACACGTAAATTCAAAACATTTAAGTATTCCGGCAACGACATTCATCCACAAGCGTGGCTTCATCAATTCTCTCATTGTTTTCCTCCCAACTGGCCATTAGAGCACAGATTAGAATTTGTGTGTGGCTGTTTAGAGAATGAACCAGCTGGAAGAATGCGATCGGTCATTCACGATTGTCATAGTGAAGGAGAATTTTATCATGCCTTCCTCTCAGCATATTGGTTTCAAGCTACATAAGACCGAGTAAAACATAGCATCATAATGATGAAACATTTCGAACAACCTGAATTTTCCAGTCATGTGAAATATTTTTGTGGTGTCACCGCCAGACACCACACTTGCTAGGTGGTAGCCTTTAAATCGGCTGCGGTCCAATAGTATACGTCGGACCCGTGTGTCGCCACTGTCAGTGATAGCAGACCGAGCGCCACCACACGGCAGGTCTAGAGAGACTTACTAGCACTCGCCCCAGTTGTACAGCCGACTTAGCCAGAAATGGTTCACTGACAATTACGCTCTCATTTGCCGAGACGATAGTTATCATAGCCTTCATCTACGTCATTTGCTACGACCTAGCAAGGCGCCAGTATCATTTAATATTTATCTATGGATGCCTGTACCGCCAGACCGATGTTCTACAATTATGAATTAAAGTTAAGTATTCCAGAAGCTATGTACTAATTTTGGCTACTATAATTCCTTGTCATTTTCCAGACCTCACGCCAGCCTGCGTGAGCTTAAACGCGTGCCTTTCGGCTTCCTCTTATTGTGTCTAGGCTGTCTTGTCTAGACACAACAATTTTGAAGATATGTTGCACAAGAATCAGTACCTGTCAAACCCATACAGCCCCTCAGATTTCATCCGCATTTGCTTAATCAAATTACCTGAACATTTACGTCATATTATTTTGGCAGGACGTTACAAAGACGACATTGAAGCTTTTCAGGGACTCTTACAAGAATTGTAAATTGACACAATCGCGGGACGCGAAAACAGGAACACAACAATTACAGGTCACATCCGTCACAATCTGCGATAACGGAAATAATAAATCGACACGACAAGGCTATTCTTATAACACAAATCATGACCAAAACAGACACCACCCATATGACAACCACTGGCAGAGTATCAGTAGTTTCAGAGAAAGATCGCATTTCCGTAGTAATGAATTTGACAGAGATAACCATAGAAGCAGACAATATGGGAACCAAAACAATTATTATCAAGGGAGACAGAATAACATCAGACGCAATGGTCCACCGTGCAGTTACGATTCCGGGAGAAATTCACCACATGATCGACAAAAAAGAAACTATGTAAACTATCGACAAAACGACAGACCTGAATTGCAAAAGAACTGGCGGAATTCAAACAGGGCAGGGCCCTCTCGACAAGGTGAATTTGTAGAAGTTAGATCTCCTAATCCCAATAACGACGCGCGAAAACAAAGAGACAGACAATGACACGCACCGCAGGCTGCCACGTGCGCCGGCTGGCTCAGAGAAAAATAGCATAGACGCTAACCTTGAGAAAAATTCCAGTATTCTTTACCGACGTATACTGCACGATAATTGCATTCAAGTTGAAACTCTGAGTACTAGGAAGAGTAAAGTATTGCACCACATTTCACATGTAAAACCGTTTAGTGAAAGATAATCTGCTTTGTAACTTAGTCTTTGCCATAAAATTTTTCACATCATGCTGCTAGTACAATTTGTCACACTGAGAAACTGTTAACATGCAACAATTTTTCGAAGTTAACTATCCAGTCTAGAATCTAGGGAACATAGTCAGACAGTATTTACGAGTGCATTGTTATAGTGAACAGACGACACAGTGTTATTGTGTGTGTACATTCTTGCTTGTTAGTTGCACGAGTACGTAATGACTACATGACTCACATACATAGAACATATACTGGTACAGCTAATGATATTTTAATGCAAAATTTTGGTTTCCTTGAAAATACATTCTGGATTTAAACTATATTCTGAGAGATACCAGATGACACAGTGGTTAGTTTATTTGACAGTTACATGACTATATCACGACGCTACTAATTCGTGACACAATTTACATTGTTGCTTTTGCGGTGTATCTGTTTTATATCTGCACAGTTTTTCTGTATTATTCTGGAAAGTAAATCACGTTTTAGTAGCAACTTTTGTGGTATAGCTACAATGAGACAGCCTTTTCCCTAGCACAACAATACGTTTTTTTATAGTACATTCTTGATCATGGTAAGGTACGTAATAACTACGATATCTATACGCAAAGAATTTCACTTTCGTTTATGATGAGGTAAGTACATTGACTTCAGCAGAACTTTGCTTACAAAGGACGATAACTACGACACTTCCGCAGAATTATCTTACACAAGACGCACATTTAGCGCTACAGGACATGCATTTGAGTGATTAATTTTGTACTTAAACCATTTATTTTTAATGATTTTTGAATTACAAAAAGTTTTCCGTGATACATTTCATTCCATTCCGGTAATCTGTAACACCTGAGCGTATAATTACATTAATCCTCAGGGGGGTACACGCCTACTATGTGTACCATGTGTTTGGCAAGCACAAGGAGCCCTAGCTAATACGGTATTTCCTTATACAACTTTACACATCGGTACCATATTTCTCTAACACATAAATTACACAGCTATCTGATCATTTAACTGAGAGAGACAAACATTTATTTTACTACATCAGTGACAGATGTTTACGTAATTACACAGTTGGATAACTTCACACTTATGAAACTGTATTTTGTCTTTACTTTGTGAACTGTTCATATTTTTTTTAAAACCATTGTGATGCTATGAGAGCTTTGAATGTCGCATTTGGTATGGGGTCATGATTTTTAAAGTACGTTTGAGGTAGATGACACTATTGAAACGAGCAATGAAATTTTTTTAGGTTTTGAAATTATTGCAGAACGCTACGACGTTTTTGAGATTTGACTGAGGTGTTATGATGTTATTATTACGACAATGGTGCGTATTATGCTTTTGAGGTATGTTTATGATCAATGAGATGATGCTATATGAGGATTCTGATTATGCTATGTATTTATTATTATGAAATATTGAAGACGTGTTGATGAATATGAATATGTACATGTTTAATAAGGTAAGGAATAAGGAGTAGTGTTTAGGACTCTGATTTATGAAAAGGATGTTGGAAAGCAAGAATTGTACTTTAAGAGTTATGAAATGTGTGTACATACATGAATGTTAGTTACCACAATGCTGACAAAACCTTTTGGACACTGTTATATATGAGATTTTGTTTCTACACACTTCTAATGTAAATTTCTAACCTTTGAATTTTTTAATTTTTTATGAGACTGTCACTGTAGTGGAAACTGGTGCCATAAATATTTCAGTAAAGAAGGTAGACGACCTTGATGTAATATGCTGTGGAGCGCCATCTGAGCGACAGCCACCTGGAAAAAAAGCCATTAGTGTGTGCCTTTCAGAGGCACATGTGGAGAAAAAAGGAGGCCATTATCCTCGCAATTGACATTTCTTTGTAGAAAGCATCGCAAATACAGCACGCTCAAACTTGAAAACATATGATTACACTGTGGAGCTCTTAATTTACGATATTTACTAAAATGCCTAATGAAATGATGAGAAACATTTTACATCCATTGTCTTTCTAGTTGAGAGATTTTTTTTTGCCTTTACCTGCACAGTCGCAACATATGGCTGCTGGCCATCTCTACAAGAACTGAAACGGGTCTGCACCTTTGATGGCCCACTAATACCATTATTTCTACAAGGACTGCAGTGGGTCTGCACCTCTGGTGGCCCACCATTACCATAATCTCTACCAGGACTACAGTGGGTCTGCTCTGTGATGACCTACCCACCAATATTCTTCAAAACTTCGACTGACTCTGCTGTGGGTTTGCTCCGTTGTGGCCCATTACCTGTCTGCATGTCAAGAGTCAGCACTGTCTTTCCGTTGGAAGGACAACACTATTTCTTCAAGACTGCATGGAAATCCACTACCTCTGTGTGCATTTTCTTTTACTGCTCAGACTTTGAGAAAAACAGTGAAATTTTACTGTGATGAACGATCAGGACTGTCTTTATGGACTGTGAGAAAATTGTAGCTTTTGACCGACATTGTGTCAATAAGTGTGTGCATTTGATTTCTTTGTTATTGTAATTGTGAAAAAAATTTAACAAATATATATTGGCCAGTGCCCAAAACAATTTGTAAAATTTTTTGTGGGTAGCATGGGGGCTATGTAAGTAGGCTGTTTAGTTTTTTTTTATTAGTAATCCCATGTAGCGCTCTGTATGAAAATCATTGGCTGTGCTGTGTGCAGTCTGTGCCTGGTTTGCATTGTTGTTTGCTATTGTAGAGTTGGGCAGCTGGATGTGAACAGCGCGTAGCGTTGTGCAGTTGGAGGTGAGCCGCCAGCAGTGGTGGATGTGGGGAGAGAGATGGCGGAGTTTTGAAATTTGTAAGACTGGATGTCATGAGCCGCTATATACATTATGACTTTTCAACACTATTGAGGTAAATACATTGTTTGTTCTCTATCAAAATCTTTCATTTGCTAACTATGCCTATCAGTAGTTAGCGCCTTCAGTAGTTTGAATCTTTTATTTAGCTGGCAGTAGTGGCGCTCGCTGTATTGCAGTAGTTCGAGTAACGAAGATTTTTGTGAGGTAAGTAATTTGTGAAAGTATACGATAATGTTAGTCAGGGCCATCCTTTTTTAGGGATTTTTGAAAGTCAGATTGCGTTGCGCTAAAAATATTGTGTGTCAGTTTCGTGTTGATCAGAATAAGTAAAGACAGTAATGTCTGAGTACATTCAGTTTTGCTCAGCTGTTTGAAAATCAAATAATGTAAGATGTTTATCAGCACAGTAATTCATTAATTTTTCTAAGGGTACGTTTCACTTATAAGTTTCATTAAAAAAAGCGAAACAGATGGAAAAAAGTAAGTATACTTCATTATTTCAAAAGAAACCTCCATAACTGTGAATATATGTATCACCCTGAGAGACAGGACGATCATTGCCTTCATGGAAAATGTTTTCCAAGGTTGAGTATGCAGCAGAAGGTTTGGTCGAAAGCTGTTACACATCTTCCATTACATTTCCGGTCTCTCCCCACCCGGTTTCCATGTTTTCGCAGCATTGGTGAGACATTCGTGGCCGTTGATTTGCTTAGGACGAAGAGGTGCAGACCAGTGTACAGTCCTGCAGCCTCAAACACCATAAAGCGTTCAATAAGATCATATAAAGAAATTCTTACCTGAGGCCGCAATTACGCCTTCTCCAGTGCCGCAAGATAATAACAATTGATTACGTCGTTAGAAAAAGGTCGGGTATATTACAACGAATTCAATGCGAAATTTTCATTCAGCACCTAAGGTTCGTTAGTTCATTATCATCTCACCTCACTGTCTTTTCTTAGCATTTAGTTCATACTCTCTCGAAGCACGCCTCGCTGGGTACAAAAGTATTTGGTCTGATTGAGGCAATAATTTACATTTTTGAAGTCAGTTGCGGAAAATTAATCGAGCTACTGAAGTAACAGAGGGCAGAAAGTAATACCAAAGAGCTGCAATATTATGAGCAATTAAGCCGCACTGAATATGAAATGAGGGCAAATGAAACTATACGGTGCCAGAAGCGTAATAAAAATTATCCGCCGGATGCTCACGTTCCTGTGTACCCCTGGCGATACGGGCTGTTGTGCGGAGTACCATCAGTGGTGGCGTGAGCAGCTATTGTGTCTGAGCCCTACCCGCTTCGCAGGCCTGATTAATGAGGTGAGATCCGCTACAAAACTCACCCCGCAACAAAGGCCCGCCGGCTGCAAACCAACCTCGCCATTGTCTGCCGGCCGCGGAAATGGATTAGAGGTGTCTGCCGCGCGTGTCGCTTTCGTTCACCCACACGAGGCTCATCTGACACGGCTGCAGTGGGCCTCAACTCTGCCACCACCTGCTGTGTCCTCAGCATCGGCAGAGCTCGCAGTGGGAACAAGTAGACTAATTTCGGAGCGTTACACCGATAAGAGTGTGAAACTAACATTTCTTAAAATTATAGTACCATTACTGATTTATGTGGCTGTAAAAGAATTTTCCTATACAAATTAAGTAGATTATACACTCTCAGGAGCGAAAGGAACTGTATTGTTAACATAATTAACTTCAAGAAACTTATTGAAAAACATATGTAGTACAATAAGGGAATATATAAGCCTATTAAAGCTTTAGATCGTGGTATAATACATGATGCGTTTTAAAGCCCATGTGTGCTGCATTATTTTGTTCAGATGATCATTCCTGTCTCATATCTGAAAATTGACCTTTCCTCCTGGGGTTCCCAGTACATAGGGTGTGAACACAAGTGAACTGTCAAAAACTCGTACAAACGAAACGCTACAACTTATTCGCTTCACACTTGACCCAATAAAAGAACTTTACACTTCCAAAAACTCACACAAGCGAAGCAGACCAACTTATCTCCTTCAAACCCGAACCTTTTGATGAAATATCTGTGACTGTTATTTCACTTATGAGAGCAGATGTTCTGTTGCAGGCTGCCGGCGCCAGAGACTGTTAGTACAGAGAATGTCAACTACGCCACAACAGAAGCGCTGGTCTGTCCTTCAGCTACCAAACAGGGAGTTGGTACTGCTGTCCAACGAGTATTTCACACACATATTCATCACCAGGAGTCACGCAGCGGAGTCTCAGTTTACACCATGGTACAAACAGTTTCAAGAGAAGCGCTGCATTTGTAAAGGCAAAAGTCTTGGTCGGCTTCCTCTGTCAGGGCAAATTATTGATCGCGTTCGAGCAGCATTCAATCGAATCCCGTAGAAATCAAGTCGTCGAGTATGTTATGAGCTTCAGATCCAACAGACAACCGTTTCCAGAATCCTGCGTAAACGCTTGGACATGGAACCCTCCAGATCGCAGCTGGTCCAGGCACTCAATCTAAGAGATTATGTTGCGCGATCTGACCTCAGATCTAGATGTTAACAAGGAGGGAAAATGGCAGTCGCATGTCAAAGAGGTTAATTCTTACAGTAAAAGCAACTTTTCACACTGTTGGTACGTTTAATGGTACAATGTCCGATTTTCGGGGACAGAAAATCCTCATTTCTCCATCGAACATAAAAGGAATTTCCTAGATGTCAGTGTGTTCTGCACGATGCCGAGGGAGAAGATTTAAGGCCCCTTCTTTTCGCTTAACCCCTTGTGCTTTTTAGAATGGGTTTATGTGGAAGATAAAGTCTTTGCTCCAAATGCTGCCACAATCCTCGCCCTAGCTATGGCAGGGAATCGCAGGTGCGGTAGAGCCATCCAAACCCACATTTTCCACAAGGTTTGGGAAGAGGAAGAATGTCGTCTCGTCATTTTCCATGTGGCTCGATGACCACCAAAAAAATCTAGCCATATACTACTGACAGGTCGAAGTTTGTATGGATTTCTGCAAACGTAAACTTCCTTTAAGCACACTCTAGGTGATGTTTCACAACGGTATGAAAGTACATTTGATTGTATTCGTACTGTCATACACTCCAAGACAAAAAAGATACATCACGTGGGAATTATCCAGATGGGAAGCAAATCAGTAGATGTAATGTGCATCTAGAAACAAACAAGTGATTACAATTTCAGAAAAAATTGGTCGATTTATTCACCAGTAAAAACTTCACAAAAGGAGAAAATCAATAACACGTTGTTCCACTTCCTCCCCTTATGCAAGCAGTTATTCGGCTTGGCATTAATTGATAGAGTTGTTTAATGTCCTCCTGAGGGATAAAGTGCCAACACGAGCTGATGGGAGGGCCCTGCTCATAATTCTCCAAACCTTCTAAAATGTGGAGAGATCCATCGACCACACTGGCCAAAGCAGGACTTTATAAGCAAGAAGACAAGTTCCAGAGACCTTCGCGGTGTGCGGGCGGGAATTATCTTTAGGAAACGTGAGCTCAGGATGCCTTGCCATGCAGCGCAACAAAACGGAGCGTAAGATATCGCCAGTGTACCACTGTGCTTAAAGGCATCGTGATGTCAACCATAAGGGTCTTGTAATGAAATTAAATGGCACCTGAGAACATCACTCCATGCTGTCGGGCCATACGTCGAACGACGTTCAGATGGATAATCCGACAACGTCTTAGGCGTTCAAGACTCTATTTTGATGGTCATCGAGGCTCAGTTCGAAGCGATACTCATCACTGAAGATAATTATACGCCAGTAAATGAGATGGAAGGCCTAAAACTTGTCTGGAGGCGCCCCAAACCAGACAACTGTGAATACCAACATGACTGTCGCCCAGTATACGGCCTGACAATCGCTAGTGATGATCTGGGCGGTCATTTCTTAGCAGTACCTCTTTGATTGTCATCCGTGGCACCCTTACGCACATCGGCATATTAACGATACTCTACGACCAGTTTTGTTGTCCTTCATGTCAAGCTATCTGGGCTTACTTTTCAGGAAGATATTGCCCACCAGCACACGGCTATAGTTTCCAAAGCACGTCTTCGTTTTTGCCAAACCCTATCTTGGCCAGCAAGGTAGATATAAATGTCTTTGCCAGTTGACGACGTTTGGAGCATTACGGGCACGGCCCTCTAACCATCTTGGGATTTTCAAGATCTAATGCGACAACTGGACAGGATTTGGCACGATATACCTCAGGAGGACATCCAACAACTCTATCGGTTAATGCCATGCCGAATAACTACCTGGATAAGGGCCTGACGCTGACCGACGCATTATTTTTTCTGAAATTATAACCATTTGTTCGTCTGTAAACTTACGTCACTTGTTTGCGTTGCATTTTGAAAATTCCTTCGTGGTGAAACGGTTTAACTGAAGTCATTGCATCGCTATTAAAGGGTTGTCCTGGTTAAGCACTCACCGACAGCAGAGGGAAGCCGTTAAGCTCCGAAAGCCTGAAGTACTTCAGAGAAGCTTTCAAGGCACTGCCGTTACAAACAAGTGGGGTTGTTGTCTGACAGTAACTTTCTTAAGCAATCAACAATACAGAGAAGCACCGCGGTTTTCAGGAGAAAAACAAGCATTTAACCCACTAGGGCACCAGCAGCCAACGCTGGTTCGCGACGACAGGGGCCAGCGCGAGAATGATGCGACATGCATCCACTACCTACATCTACATCTACATCTATACTCCGCGAGCCACCTTACGGTGTGTGGCGGAGGGTACTTATTGTACCACTATCTGATCCCCCCTTCCCTGTTCCATTCACGAATTGTGCGTGGGAAGAACGACTGCTTGTAAGTCTCCGTATTTGCTCTAATTTCTCGGATCTTTTCGTTGTGATCATTACGCGAGATATATGTGGGCGGTAGTAATATGTTGCCCATCTCTTCCCGGAATGTGCTCTCTCGTAATTTCGATAATAAACCTCTCCGTATTGCGTAACGCCTTTCTTGAAGTGTCCGCCACTGGAGCTTGTTCAGCATCTCCGTAACGCTCTCGCGCTGACTAAATGTCCCCATGACGAATCGCGCTGCTTTTCGCTGGATCATGTCTATCTCTTCTATTACTCCAACCTGGTAAGGGTCCCATACTGATGAGCAATACTCAAGAATCGGACGAGCAAGCGTTTTGTAAGCTACTTCTTTCGTCGATGAGTCACATTTTCTTAGAATTCTTCCTATGAATCTCAACCTGGCGCCTGCTTTTCCCACTATTTGTTTTATGTGATCATTCCACTTCAGATCGCTCCGGATAGTAACTCCTAAGTATTTTACGGTCGTTACCGCTTCCAATGATTTACCACCTGTGGCATAATCGTACTGGAATGGATTTCTGCCCCTATGTATGCGCATTATATTACATTTATCTACGTTTAGGGAAAGCTGCCAGCTGTCGCACCATGCATTAATCCTCTGCAGGTCCTCCTGGAGTACGTACGAGTCTTCTGATGTTGCTACTTTCTTGTAGACAACCGTGTCATCTGCAAATAGCCTCACGGAGCTACCGATGTTGTCAACTAAGTCATTTATGTATATTGTAAACAATAAAGGTCCTATCACGCTTCCCTGCGGTACTCCCGAAATTACCTCTACATCTGCAGATTTTGAACCGTTAAGAATGACATGTTGTGTTCTTTCTTCTAGGAAATCCTGAATCCAATCACAAACCTGGTCCGATATTCCGTAAGCTCGTATTTTTTTCACTAAACGTAAGTGCGGAACCGTATCAAATGCCTTCCTGAAGTCCAGGAATACGGCATCAATCTGCTCGCCAGTGCCTACGGCACTGTGAATTTCTTGGGCAAATAGGGCGAGCTGAGTTTCACATGATCTCTGTTTGCGGAATCCATGTTGGTTATGATGAAGGAGATTTGTATTATCTAAGAACGTCATAATACGAGAACACAAAACATGTTCCATTATTCTACAACAGATTGACGTAAGCGAAATAGGCCTATAATTATTCGCATCTGATTTATGACCCTTCTTGAAAATGGGAACGACCTGCGCTTTCTTCCAGTCGCTAGGTACTTTACGTTCCTCCAGCGATCTACGATAAATTGCTGATAGAAAGGGGGCAAGTTCTTTAGCATAATCACTGTAGAATCTTAAGGGTATCTCGTCTGGTCCGGATGCTTTTCCGCTACTAAGTGATATCAGTTGTTTTTCAATTCCGATATCGTTTATTTCAATATTTTCCATTTTGGCGTCCGTGCGACGGCTGAAGTCAGGGACCGTGTTACGATTTTCCGCAGTGAAACAGTTTCGGAACACTGAATTCAGTATTTCTGCCTTTCTTCGGTCGTCCTCTGTTTCGGTGCCATCGTGGTCAACGAGTGACTGAATAGGGGATTTAGATCCGCTTACCGATTTTACATATGACCAAAACTTTTTGGGGTTCTTGTTTAGATTGTTTGCCAATGTTTTATGTTCGAATTCGTTGAATGCTTCTCTCATTGCTCTCTTTACGCTCTTTTTCGCTTCGTTCAGCTTTTCCTTATCAGCTATGATTCGACTACTCTTAAACCTATGATGAAGCTTTCTTTGTTTCCGTAGTACCTTTCGTACATGATTGTTATACCACGGTGGATCTTTCCCCTCGCTTTGGACCTTAGTCGGTACGAACTTATCTAAGGCGTACAGGACGATGTTTCTGAATTTTTTCCATTTTTGTTCCACATCCTCTTCCTCAGAAATGAACGTTTGATGGTGGTCACTCAGATATTCTGCGATTTGTGCCCTATCACTCTTGTTAAGCAAATATATTTTCCTTCCTTTCTTGGCATTTCTTATTACACTTGTAGTCATTGATGTAACCACTGACTTATGATCACTGATACCCTCTTCTACATTCACGGAGTCGAAAAGTTCCGGTCTATTTGTTGCTATGAGGTCTAAAACGTTAGCTTCACGAGTTGGTTCTCTAACTATCTGCTCGAAGTAATTCTCGGACAAGGCAGTCAGGATAATGTCACAAGAGTCTCTGTCCCTGGCTCCAGTTCTGATTGTGTGACTATCCCATTCTATACCTGGTAGATTGAAGTCTCCCCCTATTACAATAGTATGATCACGAAACTTCTTCACGACGTTCTGCAGGTTCTCTCTGAGGCGCTCAACTACTACGGTTGCTGATGCAGGTGGTCTATAGAAGCATCCGACTATCATATCTGACCCACCTTTGATACTTAACTTAACCCAGATTATTTCACATTCGCATTCGCTAATAACTTCACTGGATATTATTGAATTCTTTACTGCTATAAATACTCCTCCACCATTGGCGTTTATCCTATCCTTGCGGTATATATTCCATTCTGTGTCTAGGATTTCGTTACTGTTCACTTCCGGTTTTAACCAACTTTCCGTTCCTAATACTATATGCGCACTATTTCCTTCAATAAGAGATACTAATTCAGGAACCTTGCCCTGGATACTCCTGCAGTTTACCAATATTACGTTAACTTTTCCTGTTTTTGGTCTCTGAGGACGGATGTTCTTTATCAACGATGATAATGTCCTCTCTGGTAACCCGTCAGGTATTTTATCGTTTCGCCCAAGGGGGGGTCCCTCTAACCTAACATTTTGAATCGCAAGATCGGAATTTTTTTGATTCTACACAAAAGACTTGTAGATGTGATTACTCAGTGCCGGTAGTTAAATGGGTGACATTGCAAAATCAGTCCACTAACGATAAAGACGAAACGGCGGGAAATTCAGCGCCCTGAACGACCGACGTGAAAAAATTAAAAGGACAAAGAAAAACTGATGGTCAGACACTGCCATGAGAAATAAGAGTCAGCTAGAGAGCAATAAGCAATCAGACGTTGGTGTCAGGTGAACCAATCAGCGAAATGAATTGACTCGTCGTAACATCCGGAAGTCTTTCGGATATCATATGGAGTAGCGACCATGGGACGTTTATTCAGAGATGTTTAGAACTCACACAGAGGATCTCTTAAAATGATTCGTGAGGATATGCATGTTATTTGGTGTAACGTGTTCTGTCTTTGTGATTTGGAGGCATGTCAGTCTGTTGACTTCAGTTCTTGAGTCATATCCCTTTCTGACACTTTCATTTTTATTGCCGCGCGACGTAGCCGCATGGTCATGGCGGATTGCCACAGTTCGCCCGGCTACCCCCCGTTGGAGGTTCGAGTTCTCACTCGGATTTGTGTGTGTGTGTGTTGTCCTTTAGTTAGGTTAGATAGAGTAGTATGTAAGCCTAGGGACCGATGACCTCAGCAGTTTGGTCCCATAGAAACTTACCACAAATTTCCGTTTTCTTTCCATTCTGTTTCCAATAGATTGCATCCTGACGCTTGAATCTTTAAGCATTCAACAGTGTCGTCAAATCCAAAGTATCAGATGAAAATAGCTTCTGCTAGCTGATTACAACCGACAATAGACGTCCAGTGTAATGACATCACCCACCAGCTGGTGTTCTGCCTTGAGGGGAATTAGGCCTTGAGTGCATAATGACCAAAGGGTTATGAGTGCCTGGAGCACAAAGTTGAAGGGTGCCAACTTTCAACCAGTACCTACACCACTCAAAAGATATTTTGTAGGAGACTGACACGTGACTCCAGCATCACGACAACTGCCCACGAAACCATTTAACGGAGAGAGTGGTGAGGTAAAGTGGTTAACCCTCTCCCCTAAATTACCAAATACTGAATCATGTTCATGTCCAGTCACAGATCGCAGTTTACGTATTATTCGTTCGTGAATGGTGAGAATAAAAAGGGTCAATATTTACATACTTTGTCATTAATTCCAAATTTTGTTACATTTTAGTCTCCCAGAGTGGAGGTGTCATTATTATTACCAGTTCATGAATTTTATACGTTTTAGGCCCCGTATGTGGATTGTTGTCACTTGCATTTGAATTCTGCTGTTAACTTTTATGGGCCTGTGGCGCACCAAACACCAGGACTGATAAAAAATTCGACAGCCAGTAACTTAATGTTGATATTTTGGGTTTTGTACCTGTTGTAGAGAGACATATGCCACTTCACTTTGCAGTGTGGTAGTCAATCTTTCATGCTCAGATCATTATTACGATATGGGGGCGTTTTTCGTTGCTAAGGCACGGTTTGCCTCGTTACACTTAAGAAAACGCTGTTTGTAGACGGATACCAAGACATTTTACGGAATTGTACACTATGCACAATAGAGAAACACTTCGGGGAGGACGATTGTTGGTATGATCATGAGTGTTACGAAGCAGAATCTGTGAGGGAATGAGTTGTGCAATAGAAGCTCTCGCAGTGGACTACCCTGTTCATAATACAGAATTGTAACCAATGGATCACTTTTGGATTGAGGTAGAACGTCGACCGACCCAGCGTGAAAGTGTCCACAGCATTGTCATAAAAGACGAAGGGTGCACACACTCCATATACTGGTCGGTTACTTACATCGCTCAGCCGAAGTTCGTATAAGCCTAAGTCGTTTATCAGTGTAATGAATATAAATGTTCAGATATGCACTCTTGGGGATCACCTGTGACACACTAGACGCTGTCGTCAAAATACATAAAATTCTTTGTTTCGACGAATTATAATATTCCACTACCATCACGACGATATACAAAACCACCCCGGACCTTTCGCCATAATGAAAGCGGAGTGCGAGTCTTCTGAATAATCCATTTAGGTGCAGAGTGTCTCTCCCTGCCCGCCATAGCGCTGTGACACGATACACATAAAGTGTCATACAGGAGGGGACGCAGATTGCTGGAGTGGAGTGCCGCCTGCTCGCTGACCCGCGCTTTTAGCAGCCTCTTCTCGGCCTTTTAGAGCCATCTCACGGCGGGCCTTACGCGTGTACAAGGTTTAGCTCTCCGCCTCTCAGGTCCCCTGTGCATCGGCAGAGCGTCAGCTGCCGGCTGTTGCTGCCGCGTCCAGACCGATGCAACGTTATTGCTCACGCCTCACGGTCTGCCTCATGTTACTCACACAACAATAATGTATTCTGCTCACACCGTCAATAACTCATTTACTATTGTGTTTTCGAGCAATGATTTCCCCTCCCCCCCTCTCAATAGCTTCCCATTCTGTGGGTGTGATGATAATTTTGGACACAAGTTACATGTGTCGGTACATGTTAAGATCTTATGATCATGTAACTGAATGATTAAATCAATACACCCTGAATCTTTGACATTGTAAACATACGATCGAATTTTCGGAAGAATATCGTTCTCTGAAATCCCGGAGATATCAAAAGGCAGCTGAATATGACACCTGTAGCAGTCAGACAAACAACTCATTCATTCAGGTGGCTGACAACAATAATATACAGGTGAATGTAAAAGAAAATTGAGGTTCTGTTACATATTAATTAGTTTGGCTAATGGATGATTAGAGGCACCAGAGAGGCAGTTATAAAGTTCTGCCTGATAGTGGAAGCCAGACTCTAGGAAAATCAGTACAAATGCAGAGAAGTTTTTGAGCTAGAAAAGCGTACTACTACGAAAATTAGTGTAACATGTTCTAAATTTTGAGGAAAATGGGTATACGCTATACGGAATGGAATGTTGAGAACCGTGAATGAGAATGTGGAACATCCAAGAGGAGAAACTAGAAATGGAAGACCAAATATGAAATGTTGAGATTAGGAAGGATGTAAGACAGGCATGGAGTCTTTCACCACTATTATTCAATCTGTATATCGAAGACAAAATATAGATTCAGAGCAGGGATTAAAGTACATCGTGAAAGGAGAGCAGTGATACGATTAGCTTATGATGACTTCACGTATGTGACAGAGGGTTTGTACTTCAGGGTTAGTTTGGATCATCTCTCTCAAAGACCTATCCCTAGTATCATCCTACTGAGTGCGTGACGCCGTTCTGCTCTCTGTCCTCACGCATGTTTGATGCCGCCACTGTCAGTCTCCTCGAAGGCGCTCCACGCGCCCGAGGGAGGGCGACATTTAACGACATTAAAATAACGCTTTACTGAGCAGTACGCATTAAACAAGTATTACGTCACACACTCAGCGATTTTAAATATTTAATACGGTAAGATTCAACATAGGAAAAACCCCTTTTTACTGTTCATCTCGCTTTTGCATAGCAACGAGAAAACTACTCAGTTTTTTATTAAAATACTTCTCAAAATGTAGTTAAAAGTTCATTCACTTAAACCCAAGCAATTCTAATGAGGTGGGAGGCGTGATTTATACCCAGCCTTTTGTAATACTGTAATAGATTTGTACACGCTAAAAAATGTGCAAAAACGTATTTATTGTCCTTAATTAATTGTTCTACCAGATTCTGTTATCGTTTTAATCTTTTATCACTGATACTTAACAAAGAAAATTAAGTATAACTGAGGCAGAGATAGTCTTTTCCCCATATTATTTTTCACAACGAATGGATTATTCAGTAAATAATAGCATTAAAGTTTATTTTTAGGTTCTCGGCCTCACTTACATGCCAGTATCTGTCTAAAACACCTATTATTAATAAAAATTCACAACTATTAAGGGAATTTGTATTTGTTTAAGTGTGGTCATATAGTAAACACACCATACACCACAGCCACTCCAGCCTACCCCCCCCCCCCCCCCAAGCTCCCACCCTGCTCTTCCCCTCACTTCCACCCCAACAAGAGTATATATTCTGGAAAATGCGCTGGCATTGCTACGGTCACAAAAAAGAAATATCATTCCCACAATATCACCCAAATCACTCAAGAGAGAGTGCTGGAAAGTAATTCCTCAGAATTTTTTATTCTGTTCTTAATATCGGTTGATGTATTACATGTCATGCGTATTACTCGGTTGATTTTCCCACTTCGCTGACACAAGGTGGAACCCTGTGTGCAAGCAGACGTAAGATGGCACCTGCGTCTACTTTATTAAACATTCTCCTGTGACGGTATGATCAAACCGTTCTCCTCTCGGGAGAAATGTGTTGGTTATGAAGGTGACTATGTTGAGAATTACGAGTAAATATGCAGCTATGAAGAACGAAGATGTTGAATATTAATAAAGTCTGCTTTATTTGTAAAAGCTTTAAGAGTTTCACATAAAATTCCGGTGGCATTACTTTTCAGCACGTCCTCGTAGGCAGCCTTAGGTATTAGTTTCGCAACCAATCGTAAAGTAGGCAACTTCGAGACTGATCAGTTTTTGTAATGTAACTTTAAAGAAATATGTTCTGCGACGTTTAATTTCTAGGTATACGGAACTTTGTAACCTTACTCCTTTAATTTTGACAGTAATAAACTTTTTGTGCAATGAGCTATTCGGAAAAAGGTATAGTAATTCGGAAAAAGGTATAGTAACTGCCACAAAGCAGCCCCATCAGTTCAAAAAAAGGTTGTATCAGGGAGTCTGTCAGATAAAATGGAGTTAAATTAAACTTTCACAAAGCTGAGCTGACCTAGTGATTCTTTACATCGCATAGCTATAGACTTGTTACAAATTGCACCAGTTTTGTGAGTTTCATTTTACCATGAGCAGGAAAAAATTGTCTCAAAGCTGCCAACTTATTAGCGAATCATCTTAAAATCTAATAGCTGTAGGCCAACACTTACTGAAACAAAATAAGAATTGAAGAGTAACTGATTTGAATTATGCAAGATAATTAAACGTAACTGATGTACAATTACTTACGCACGTGTTCAGAGGAAGCGTATGAGTCATTAAAACACGGTCACAAGTCTTACATTTAACACAATATTATCTATGGAAGGTAACTACACCGGTGTGCAAAATACACTCCTGGAAATTGAAATAAGAACACCGTGAATTCATTGTCCCAGGAAGGGGAAACTTTATTGACACATTCCTGGGGTCAGATACATCACATGATCACACTGACAGAACCACAGGCACATAGACACAGGCAACAGAGCATGCACAATGTCGGCACTAGTACAGTGTATATCCACCTTTCGCAGCAATGCAGGCTGCTATTCTCCCATGGAGACGATCGTAGAGATGCTGGATGTAGTCCTGTGGAACGGCTTGCCATGCCATTTCCACCTGGCGCCTCAGTTGGACCAGCGTTCGTGCTGGACGTGCAGACCGCGTGAGACGACGCTTCATCCAGTCCCAAACATGCTCAATCGGGGACAGAACCGGAGATCTTCTTGACTCACACCTTCTAGAGCACGTTGGGTGGCATGGGATACATGCGGACGTGCATTGTCCTGTTGGAACAGCAAGTTCCCTTGCCGGTCTAGGAATGGTAGAACGATGGGTTCGATGACGGCTTGGATGTACCGTGCACTATTCAGTGTCCCCTCGACGATCACCAGTGGTGTACGGCCAGTGTAGGAGATCGCTCCCCACACCATGATGCCGGGTGTTGGCCCTGTGTGCCTCGGTCGTATGCAGTCCTGATTGTGGCGCTCACCTGCACGCGCCAAACACGCATACGACCATCATTGGCACCAAGGCAGAAGCGACTCTCATCGCTGAAGACGACACGTCTCCATTCGTCCCTCCATTCACGCCTGTCGCGACACCACTGGAGGCGGGCTGCACGATGTTGGGGCGTGAGCGGAAGACGGCCTAACGGTGTGCGGGACCGTAGCCCAGCTTCATGGAGACGGTTGCGGATGGTCCTCGCCGATACCCCAGGAGCAACAGTGTCCCTAATTTGCTGGGAAGTGGCGGTGCGGTCCCCTACGGCACTGCGTAGGATCCTACGGTCTTGGCGTGCATCCGTGCGTCACTGCGGTCCGGTCCCAGGTCGACGGGCACATGCACCTTCCGCCGACCACTGGCGACAACATCGATGTACTGTGGAGACCTCACGCCCCACGTGTTGAGCAATTCGGCGGTACGTCCACCCGGCCTCCCGCATGCCCACTATACGCCCTCGCTCAAAGTCCGTCAACTGCACATACGGTTCACGTCCACGCTGTCGCGGCATGCTACCAGTGTTAAAGACTGCGATGGAGCTCCGTATGCCACGGCAAACTGGCTGACACTGACGGCGGCGGTGCAAAAATGCTGCGCAGCTAGCGCCATTCGACGGCCAACACCGCGGTTCCTGGTGTGTCCGCTGTGCCGTGCGTGTGATCATTGCTTGTACAGCCCTCTCGCAGTGTCCGGAGCAAGTATGGTGGGTCTGACACACCGGTGTCAATATGTTCTTTTTTCCATTTCCAGGAGTGTATATTAACACAAGTACGTTTCTCATTATTTGTGGCTGCAAAGTAACAAAATTCGAAGAAATGTGTACCACACATAGAAAGAAATGCTTCAGTGTTCACCGGACATTCCAAAAGCGGAACATGAACCATAATAGGGTATGTGATAACCACGGAGGGCAATGCATTTTCTACAATGTGTTCTTACCCTAGCGACCAGATTGGTATGGAGATTTTGTGGTAGGGTGTGCCATTTCTGCACCAGTGCGACTGACAAAAGTTGCTGTATCGTCGTTGGTGCATGCGGACATGCTGCGATACATCTCCCCAACGCATTTCACAGATGTTCGGTGGGGTTCAAGTGAAGATAACGAACAGGCCACATGACTCACCGAATATAGTCTCGTCCCAAGCGTTCCTCCACCTGAGTATTTCGATGCTGTCGCGCATTGTCGCCATTCACGGCAGGACGCACCACTGCCCACACACGAGGGAGGGGTAGAGTATCATAATATTGTTGACGAGAGAGTTTACAGCATTCAAAAATTTGGAGGTTAGTATGCCCATACAATATTACTCCCTCTCGCACCATAAAATAAGGACCATCAAAACGACCATCTTCCATAATTTTGCTGGACATCTTGCGTGCCCCCTTATAGGAAGAGGTGGGAAAGCGTAATGCACGCACTAAGATCGTGAAACAGGACCGTTTTGATGGCTCAGCTGTTATGGTGCGGAGAGGCATAACGCTGCATGGGCATACTGACCTTCAAATCTTTGAACACGGTACATGCTGGTCACCGTTTTAGTCGCTTTTACTGCTTCCTTGTGTGCACATTTTAATAACAGTTTCCTGGAAGCTACTACCAAGCTGAACATTGTTTAGTTATTGGCCCTATTTAGTCCGAGCCCCAGTTCTTATCAGTACCTCAAAATTTAGTACTGCACCAACTACGCACTCAATACAGCCCGTAGTGCATGCGTTCTTTGAAAAACTGCTACTGTAGCTCGTATGACATAGTCATTAGTGAAGAAAAATCTCGCCATTCTATAGCTGTCATGACGATTAACTCTGCACACACAACGAACATAAGGAAGTAGGAAGACTGACTGTATCGTATCTTTAAATCCATCACTTTTGCTCTTATACTTCAAGTTTAAGAACGGCGTAACTCGAATGATTTACCTCTGAAAGAAATATGTAACTGAAACATCTTACTCTACTTTAGTCCACCGAGCGAGGTGGCGCAGTGGTTAGCACACTGGACTCGCATTCGGGAGGACGACGGTTCAATCCCGTCTCCTGCCATCCTGATTTAGGTTTTCCGTGATTTCCCTAAATCGTTTCAGGCAAATGCCGGGATGGTTCCTTTGAGAGGGCACGGCCGATTTCCTTCCCCATCCTTCCCTAACCCGAGCTTTCGCTCCGTCTCTAATGACCTCGTTGTCGACGGGACGTTGAACACTAACATCCTCCTCCTCTACTTTAGTCTGCTGCTTTTATCCTTTTGTGAAATCGGTTGTCTAATTCATAGTGCATCAGACACGCGGGTCGTCTCCTACAGTCATACAAACCTGCGCAGTACTGATCTTATAAAGCTCTTGAGATGCAGCTATAAATATGGATTTTCACGGTAAACGATAGCAGCCAAAGAGTTGCAGGATAAACAGTTATTGAAATCCTTGACCACGGTTTCGGTATATCTAAATATACCGTTATCAGAAGCAAAAATGCACCGGAACAGGAAGACACCTTCATTAAACAAAAAACCTAGCACCATAACCGAGAGAGAGAAAAAACTTATAGCTACAAGTATCCACAAAATTACCAAAGTATTACAAGCGCAATTTGTTAATGAAGGTGTCTTTCTGTTTAGGTGTGTTTTTGCTTCTGATAAAGATATATTTAGATATACCGAAACCGTGGTCAAGGATTTCAATAAATCTTTATCCTGCGACTGTTGGCTGTTATCATTTACCGTGCAGATTTTCAACAGTTCAGCCATGTTTAAAATTTTGATTTATAATATGGATTCATTAAAAACAAGTCTTCGGTACTGAAAGCTCAGTAACGTCATTCCAGTGCGATGGCAGAAAGGCGTCAATCACGGGAAGCACTCGAGCAGGTAGCATGAGCTACGCCTTCACGCCACAAAGTAAAATTGCGCGTGCCTGAAACGTACCTGTGTCACATGTACCATTGTTTCAGTTTGATATAATGAAATCTAATTCTTAGTTTATTTTCAAAAATGGTTCAAATGACTCTGAGCACTATGGGACTTAACATCTGTGGTCATCAGTCCCCTAGAACTTAGAACTACTTAAACCTCACTAACCTAAGGACATCACACACATCCATGCCCGAGGTAGGATTCGAACCTGCGACCGTAGCAGTCGCGCGGTTCCGGACTGAGCGTCTAGAACCGCTAGACCACCGCGGCCGGCCTGTTTATTTTGTTTTTGTGTTTTTCGTATTTATGTATTTTTCTTATTTAACGCGGTAACTGAAATGGAGGAACTACAGCAGGTCTGCTTATTCATGTGTTCGGTGAGGAAAAAATTTGAAAATGAACAGATTACATAACATTTATTTACAGTTGCAATTAAGAACATCCATCAGCTGTTTAATGGAATGACGACAGTCAAAATTTGCGTCGGACCGAGACTGGATTTCCCGTTTATCGCGAGTGGCCCACTAAAGGAAAACAACACTAGTTTTATACACGCAAATGTAGCCCCAACATCTAAAGCCACGTAGTTTCTCAGCAAATTAGAAATAGGGAAAAAGTAACGAAAAGGACTACGGGCAGAGAACAATACGAAGAACATGGACTTCCAGTAAGCAAAACTCATAGTGGGGCACGGTACGCCCAGTATCTCGATCAACAAGGAACCCTGTGCCGACCTGCTCACCTGAAGGGGCGAGGGCAAGGGTTATCTTCACGTTATTAAAGATTCGGGTTCCGTGTGTGGGATCGAAGAGAAACGTAGTTTGCATTTATTTCTTGGTGATGCCGCTACCCGTGCACTTCATCTGTCCGGCTGCTAGGAAAATGTCAATGGCAGGTAATTAGAAAACTCTTGCCTGTATCGTCGGTACTACAGCAGCTGCACGTCTTCTTTCTGAAGAAGAATCAACTTATGTATGGCTGAGTGGGTACGTAGGTAACCGACTGCCATCCTCCTTATTCAAGACACGGCATTTGACTTAGATACCTCGAAGTACGTCTCTGGAGGAAAGTAAAGAGCGGTATCGCATTGGGGAGGGGGGGAGGGGGGGCGGTATGTAAAAGGAAAGGCAATATCTGCCGTGCCACGTACCAAAACTTGGCCGCCCCAACGCACACTAAGCGATGTCAGAGCCGACCATCGTACATCTAAGACACGACGGGGAATCCGCCAAATGAATCGCATGGCGCTGTTGGTTCGTGGCGGGTTTTTAAACTTTAGGCTATCCAAGTAGGCTTCACAGCCAGACCCCAACCTCCATACGTCGTCAACCATGTGTGTACCATCTGGACTCGTACATCCACTATGTATTATCCTGTACAGGCAATGTTTTTTCGGACATGCATGCTTGCCAAAGGAACATTGCATCGTACTTGTGAACAAAACAGGCACTGCAGTGTCAGATCGCATCGAAGAAAACGATGGAGAGGGTTTACGACCCGTTGCTCAGACGACAAAGAGTACGGCGACCGCTATGAACATGGGATCTAAGAACGGTGGGTCTGAGGAAGACGTAATGGAAGATCTTGGAGTATCGCAATGTGAATGGAGTTTCGTGGCAACAATAAGAATCTGAAAACAGAGGGTGTCGTTGAACAGATCATCATATTATGAATAAATCTGTCAGATCATGAATGTTAGTAATTTGATAGATTAAATCTGCCACCCGTTGGTAGCGCAACTGACCAAATAAAATAAAATATTTAAAAATGTAAACAAGAACTGCGAATAACTTACAACTGTACGAAAATGGTATTTACATTCTACAGTGTAATAAGTAACGTAAATACACTTCTGCATACTATATACAGATATGTTATTTGTAGTGTTTTGAGGTTGTAAGTAAAAGAAATAGCCTCAGAACCATAACAAATCTGCACCTAATGACATGACTTGCATGCTGTTGCCTGTTAGGTTTTGCCGCTGGAGTATCAACGTTTGTCTTATATATCGATGTAACACTGAATTGAAGTGAAAACTGCCTAGTCTAAATACTTATTCTAGTAAACAACTATAGACATCGTAGCCAAGCAAGCTATCTGACAACGGGTCACTTCATGCAGATTACAGCCACTGGATGAAAAAGGCAGTCTGTGATCATGTTAGCGTACCCATTAATGCATTTCGCATTTTAACTGCGTTATTTGGAATATTTTCGGTAACAAACATTGTGTTACTTTTTTTATTTAAATTTCACATTTATTAACGAATACAAAAAAGTTAAGTGATACTGAATCCTAATTTTTAGTAAAAATAACATTTTTCCGTTTTTAATTTTAAACACATGAATATTAATTAAAATTTGAAAGACAAGCAAATCGCTTATTGTGAAATGAAGTTATATACATTAGTAAAACTTAATTGGTGATAGTTGTTTATGGGCATTAGAATGTGGTCCAGGGCATATCCTCTCCCTATCATTTCGTCTTTCAATGCTGGATGAAGTCTCCAGCAGTGGAAGACATACGCCCTCTCAGAAGTGTAGGGATCGAGGTGAAAGAGAACTATAGCTATAAAGCGCAAATAGATTATATTCATCCACTATATGAGACTGAGGGCACTTAGTGACTTGCAATAAACTTTACACATAATATGAAACCTTTACGAGACTTATTCTCCCCTACACGCCGCTGAAAATAATGAAAGGAAGAAAGTTTATAGCTTACAACCTTTTCGATGCTCGTGAGTTGAAACAGCCGCATCGGGCATGACCTTTCAATTTATTACTTCTTTACTAATAACTGTATTCGCAACAAATTATGCAGACAGTATTCACGTATTGCACTGAATGTATCTACAAAAATATATCATTGTGCGACACACAGTACAGGAGGCATAATGCCACTAACAATGAGATGCTTGTAAAACAGCTTCATCATGCATGACGTGTTTAATTTGTTTCTTCTCTACTACTAATTCGATTTGCATTTCACAGACACCAGTGGAAGTACCTGCGAAATTATACGTCTGTACAGCACATATTTCAGGATTTAACACGTCATAAATATTGAATTGTGTGAAAACCAAACTGCAGGGTGAAATTTCCTGGAGTTACTGTACAGGTGAAATATGTGTACAAATATGTGTGAATTATATTTAATATATGTCACAAGGTGCAGGTAAGAAACTACTCCTAAAACTCTGGATCAATTTCAGCCAAACTTGGAGCACATATTATTTACTATTTGGGAAGAAATACTGTGGACAAGGAACCAGAAACTTCCTATTGGGACAGGGATGATAACGTGTAGAGAGAAGTGGGGAGGAATCAATGAACAGATGGAGAGGTGATGGACAGAAAGAGGGGAAGAGGTAAATGGAGAGAGAATGGGAAGAGGAAGAGAAGGACAGGGAGATGGTGGAGGAAGAGAGAGAAATGGAAGAGCAGGTGGCCTGAGTGAAGGGGAGGGGGGTAGGAGATGGACAGATACAGGAAAGGTGAAGGTATGGACAGAGAAAGTGGGGGAAGAGATGGACAGAGAGAAGAGGAGGAGGGAGACAGATAGTGAAGAGGAAATGGGGTTAGGGGTGACACTGAGGAGATACAGGAGCAGGAGAAGATGGACTAGGCATAGAGAGGACGAGGTCGACAGTGGAAGAAAAGAGAAGACAGAAAGACAGAGGGGAAAGGATCAGTTGGACAGACAGAGAAGGGGAGTAGTAGTTGGACAGAGAGATAGGGCGAGTAACAGACAAGCCTGAAGTGGTAGAGTGCTTGTGCACAGGGTTGGTGGTTCAGTTGCGAGTCAGCTGCGGATAGGCACCCTGGTGGCTTTGCAGTGAGCCAGGCTCAGATGCAGTTTGGCGTCCAAGTGGCTCAGCAGTGAGTCGAGCTCAGCTGCAGCTCGGCAGTAAGTTAGGCACAAGATGCATGTTGACCATCTCATGGTTCAGCGATGAATCAGGCTCAGGTAGAGGTAGACGCCTAGGTGGCTCAGTAGTAGGTCAGGCTCAGATGAAGGTAGGCACCCTGAAGTCGATGGAAGTAAGCTAGCTGATAGCCTCCCAGCAGGAAGGCTCCTATTCAGCTCCTGGTGGCCTCAGAGCTGCAGCCTGTTATCCTACCACCTGTGGAAATAGGTTCATGAGCCAAATTAGGTCGAAAACGGTCGTTACAGGTTACAGACACCAAGTTGAAAGACACTGCCAAAACATGCATTCCCTTTTTGAAAGATCTGCTCCACTGAATTGCAGAAGACTATTATTTCAAAAAATTACTTTACAATATACATTACACCTTTTCATTTATGTGTAGTGGATTCAGGTGTCTCTCATGATAACCCAGTTTGAATTACAGTGTCCAATCAGTTGTGTCCTTAATCAAGAGCTATTTCGTAATGGTGCCTCATATTGTCAGTACTTTTCGTTCGGGAGTTCAGTTGGGCGAACAGTCTTCCTCCTAAACTACATATGGATTGCAGAGACAAGAGTCAAAAGCTTGAGTTTACCTGAAACTGAAGCATTCAATTTCTCGATTTTGTAGTTACGAACACTGTGATGTAGCAGAATGTAATGAAGAATTTGCTCCACACTAATACGTCCTGCCTGGGATGCTATCAACTTGCTGAACTTCCCTCATTTTCCTTACACAGCCGCTTCTACTCTGAAACATCACATAACATATATAGACATCAGAGTAATAAAACAGTATTGTTAAACAATTAATCTCATTTAACTGGTGACTGTTTTGGTATTCTTTCGGTACTATGTCTCTGCAATATACATCGGCAATATCTTTTTCCATGAAATTCATCTCAAAAACTATTGTGACACATTAGCCATTTGTGGTACTATCACTACTCACTAAGGCAATGTCAGTTACTTCCCACATTTCACTATTAAATACAGATAGAATCCTTTCTGTAGCATTATGTTTCACTTATCTTGCAGTCCTTTATGAAGACACTGGACCTCTAAAGGTCTTTCACGCGGCTTAATCGACTTTCTTTCATCACAATGTGTATATGTTTCTCATTTCGTAACTTAATAAATATTACATTAAAAGCAGCATGATATTCGGGATTAATCACACTCGGCCTAACATAATAATTACGTCGCAATTAATTATTAATTTCGTCTGTAGTCTCTAGGGCATCCTCACAGTATATTCCGCAAAATAATCATCTGCAGCTACACTCAGGACAACATAAATCATTGGCACATGCACGTTGTATTTGCCCATCTAGGAAAGTACCAGCGATTGGCTTCATTGCATGTATAAAAAACTCATGAACTTCAGCAGAGGTAGACGCCTAAATATTATCCTTGTTGCTATTCAGACATTCATTCATCTCCATACATCATCCATTTACCTCCTCTGGTGTCATAAATGATTCAGACTAAAAATACTCACAAGATATTAAAACTCCTAATCCCATATTACTTTTCTTACCTTCCACAGTCTTAACACTTTCTTCATCAACTTAACTTCCAATTTCACTTCTGTCTCCTGACTATACGCTTTTCTGCAGTTACTGTCCTCGTTTAACTATCTCCTTCCATTATAGTAGAATCAATCCCAGAATTCGGCGGTCCACCTCTAGCATCTAACCATCACATTTCTGTCTAGTGATAGGTAGTAACATGTATTTTGTATATAGTAGCTACACTGTTCTCGATAGGATTAACTAGGCCCAAGTTAGTTGAGTCTAGGTCGGGAACAGTTAAACTCGATGAAGGTCTGTTGTCTTTTCTACCATCAAAACAACGTATGCAGTCCCGTTTTGTCTGTTCTCAACTGAGCAACCTGATCCAGTAGAGACTACAACGCTTCCAAAGTGGTAACAGACGGTGCTTCTGACTGAAATATTATGATGTCTTCATGAAATATACAAGAAGGCAAAAGTAGAAACAAAATGGAAACAAAGGAAATACAGCTAACACTACCAAGGCATTACATATTCCTTGCGCCTGTCCTTGAGCCATACGCATTCACGACATATCAAATTACACTGCCTGCAGAACACTGGACGCATACGAACATAGTCTTCCCTTATTTGCCCCCTAAACTGTCTTAAACCTCTGCTCCGAACTGGCTTAGCGAAACCTAAGATCCATACTCCAGCCCAATGGCCTGGTAATTACACTTGCAGAAAACGCACAGATACTGCACTCACCTCACTGTGATGAAGATTCTGCATTTAGTCCCACGACGTTGTACGAAACCACTGGCTACTTCCAACGCCATTCCAGCGGCGAACGGATGTCTGGTGCTTTGTCGCGCGTAGTTGCCGTGAGGTTTGAGGCGCCATGTCACAGACTGCGCGGCCCCTCCTGTCGGAGGTTCGAGTCCTCCCTCGGGCATGGTTGTGCGTGTTGTTCTTAGTATAAGTTAATTTAAGTACTGTGTAAGTCTAGGGACCTATGACCTCAGCAGTTTGGTCCCTTAAGAATTCACACACATTTGAGCAGCTTCGCTGGTGCTTTTATTTATGCTATTGCTGGTCTCGATGACGCGGCTGGACGGATAGTTGGGCAGCAGCCAGCCAGATGGACTACCGTCGTAAAGTCAAAGAACCGATCAAACACAGTAGTTCATTTATTCATAGCGTACAGTGTAGCATTCGATATCGCGTGTTGCTGTGTCGGTAGCTAGAAACGCAAGTTGGCCCTGGACGATGATGTGTGCTTAGCTGGGCACGTGGTCTCAGGAGATGGCCAGCACACTTAGTCGCCAGGCCAGACAGGCGACGGCCGTGCCGATGTACGTTATCAGCACCTTGGCAGGTGTAGTGCCACATCAGGCCCCGACTTGAGGCCAGCACACAGCGTCAGTAAGCTCCGTAGCGGCTCGGTCACACCGTATGCGCAGATCAGCACTTGTGTGCAAGAATGAAGCAGTGTAGAGGTGAACCGAGGACCACAGCGGAGGGTACAGCGAGCGTGCCCCGCGGATGCAAACCTGTAGTAGCAGAGTGCACGGGCACAGGGCAGGCGGTGGCTCGGTGCCAAGTCGGCCCTGGAGTGATCCGTGGACCGCCAGGTAGGCGCCCTGAAGTTGGTGGAAGTCAGCCAGCAGATGACTTCCAGCATAAAGCTGACTCCAGTTGGTGACAAACTTTGCGTATGTGGAAGAAACATTATTTGTCGTTGTTCGCCACATCCTTCATAAAGGACAACATTCTTCCTCACATAGGTCAAGGCAGTGGCACGGTGTCATTATGAAACGTATGATAGTCCTGGTATCAGGCTACAGTCAAGCCCCATCAGTTTTCTGTTCCGACAATAATCCAGCCCTGACAGCAGTGTAAAGACTGGAAATGGGTTAACTAGGCCTGCCCTGATACCCAACTGGAGCCTTACGTCATGTCAGATCGACCTCTCTGTAGCATCTTGCACCAGACTGCAGCGATAGCTTTTCAGTTTGCTGGGCCAGTGGTTACAGATGCCAAGTTGAAAGGCAGTGGTGCAACGATGCTCATAGCAATACAGTGCATCACAGTTCCTTACTAACATTATGTATAACAACTGTATTGTGTGGCTGATAATGGTGGAAACGCAGTTGGAGATCACAGTTCCTTACGTCACGGATGTAACCATGACCGAGCCGTCGCTTGCTTCACTGAGACGCCACAGCACAGAATGTAACCTGCTACACAGACTCCGTTTCCTAAAACACGTAATGGTCACACGCCAGCTGTCATCCTACCTCTGGTCTGTACAGATTCAACATATTGCGAATAAGAGATGCCGCATTATTTCGTGGTATCTGAAGTACCCTTATCTTCAGGTTCAAAAAAATACATTTACTTTTTTGGGTCATCATTCTTCTGACTGATCTGATGCGGCCCACCACGGATTTCTCTCCTGTGCCCACCTCTTCATATCAGAGTAGCACTTGAAACATATATCCCAAATTATTTGCTGTCTTCCTCTACAGTTTCTGCCCTCTAGAGCTCCCTCAAGTACCATGGAAGTCAGTTTCTAATATCATAACAGATGTCCGATCATCCTGTCCCTTTTCCATATGAGTGTTTTCCGCATATTCCTTTCCTCTCCGATTCTGTGCAGAACTTCCTCATTCCTTACCTCATCAGTCCACCTAATTTTAAACATTTGTCTGCAGCACCACATCTCAAATTCTCTGATTAACATCTGTTCCGGTTTTCCAGCAGTCCATGTTTCACTAACATACAATGCTGTTCTCCACACGTAGGTTATCAGAAATTTCTTCCTCAAATTACGGCTTAATTTTGTTACTAAAAGACTTCTCTTGGACAGGAATGCCCTTTTTGCCACTGGTAGTCTGCTTTTGATGTCCTCCTTGCTCCACCCATCGTTGGTTATTTTGCTGCCTAGGAAGCAGTATTCCTTAACTTCATCTACTTCGTGACCGTCAATCCGGATGTTAAGTTTCTCACTGTTCTCATTTATGTTACTTATTACTTACGCCTTTCTTCCATTTGCTACCAATCCATTTTATGTACTCATTAGACAGTCCGTGCCATTCAGCAGATCATGTAAGTCTTCTTCACTTTCACTCAGGATAGAAATGTCATCAGCGAATCGTATCATTGATATACTTTCACCTTGAATTTTAATTCCACTCCTGAACCCCTCTTTTATTTCCATCATTGCTTCTTCGATGTACAGATTGAACAGTAGAGGCGAAAGACTACACCTCTGTCTTATACCCTCTTTAATCCGAGAACTTCGTTCTTCGTCGTCCACTCTTAATGTCCCCTCTTGGTTCCTGTACACATTGTTTATTACCCGTCTCTCCCCTTAGCTTACCTCCAATTTTCTCAGAGTTTCGAATATCTTGCACCATTTTACATTGTCGAAAGCTTTTCCCAGGGCGATAAATCGTATGAGCGGGTCTTGACTTTTCTTACTCTTGCTTCCACTATCAACCGCTTCGTCAGAACTGCCTCACTGGTGCCTTTACCTTTCCTAAAGCCAACCTGATCGTCATCTAACACAACCATAATGTTCTCATCCATTCTTATGTATGTTATTCTTGTCAGTAACTTGGATGCATGAGCTGTTAAGCTGATTGTGCGATAATTTTCGCTCTTTTCAGCTGTTGCAGTCTTCGGAATTGTGTGGATGATACTTTTCCGAAAGTCTGGCGGTATATTGCCAGACTCATACATTATACTCATCAGGGTGAATAGTCGTTTTATTGCCACTTCTCCTAATGATTTTAGAAATTCTGATAAAATGTTATCGATCCTTCTGCCTTATTTGATCTTAAGTCCTCGGAAGCTCTCTTAAATTCTGATTCTGGATCCTCTATCTCTCCTAAATCTACTCCTGTTTCTTCTTCTATCACATCAGTCAAACCTCTCTCTCTCCCCCCTTCCTCATAGAGCCCTTCAGTGTACTCTTCCCACCTATCTACTCTCTGCTCTGTATTTAACAATGCAATTCCTGGTGCATTCTTAATATTACCACCCTTGCTTTTAATTTCAGCAAAGGCTGTTTTGAATTTCCTATACGCTGAGTCAGTCATCATTTCTTTTTCGATTTCTTCACATTTTTCGTTGAGCCATTTCGTTTTAACTTCTCTACACTTACTATTTATTTCACTCCTCAGTGACTTGTATATCTGTATTCCTGTGTTTACGTATGTTTCTGCAAAACATTTGCACAACCCTCTCCTCCTAACGCCTTTCATCCACTCCAAGGCTTTTCAGTTCTTTTCTTCCGTGCTACGACCACCCCTGAAAGCCACTCGCCTTACGGGTAATTTCCTTCTTCATTTTCACATTGCTACTGCAGATATCATCTGTAGCCCCTAAGGTCTGGTAAATCCCGCCAGTGAAAAAATTTACACTACTCGTCATCAATTCTGCTTTTTTGTACTCTAAATCTTTTTTCATATTTTGCGCTCAGTCTCACATCCACAAGATGTCCATATGTCACGACAAATGGCATTCACTGAGGGTGCTGCTTCCAGAATATCGAGCTATCCGGAACAAACAGCTCTTAGTATTCCTATATCCCATTTATCAATCTTTAATGGAGCAAAGTAAAACCAAAAAATGAATTTTTATTAGATTTTAAATGAAAATTTGCTCTAAAGATAATTTATTTTAAGTTTGATAATGTAGCAATAAGGAAATGGAACGTTGAATGAAATATTCTGTGGGATTTCTGAAAATCCGGTTAGCGCCTCATACTCCATTTATACTCAAATATTCTATTTACCACACACGAACTAGTAAATCTGAAATCATCACCATGTTATGTCATGACATCTAAATACTCTAATGTACCCATTTTGTTAAAACGATGACGTACGAATTAATAACAAAACCTATTTCCATACATTTGTCCATGTTACTCCCTACTTTCAATAGAAAAACTTACTTATTGAATAGTTGGGAAAGCATTGCCCACCATCAAGATACCATTAAGTAAACTGTGTTTGTTTCTTTCAAATTTCCTATAGTATGCATAAGTGTCTTTACTCTTTTGTAACTGCACCCGACATCTTTAAATATATCAACTTTACTTATTAAAACAGCTTATTCCATCAGAATATGGTGAGTTCCCAAATTGAAACTTACTATGAGTAATAGAGTAGGCATCAAATCCAGCAACAAAAACATTTAGGTATACAGGGTTCTAGAATAAAAGAATTATTGCTTTCAATATAACCTTCTCATCATGAAACACACCCTTCGATTATCAGTGCTTGAAAATTCCGATGATTCTGGGGTTTGTATATATACATGTTATCCTGTGGAATTCACATCTCACTGCATTTTGTTTTTTAAATTTTACAAGAGAGTCCGTTCGTGATTGCCAGAATGCGTGTGTGCAGTGGTCGAGTAAGTGTGTATAATAGTTTCTTTTCAAAATAATGTTCAAATGAGTGTGAAATCTTATGGGACTTAACTGCTAAGGTCATCAGTCCCTAAGCTTACACAGTACTTAACCTAAATTATCCTAAGGACAAACACACGCACCCATGACCGAGGAAGGACTCGAACCTCCACCGGGACCAGCCGCACAGTCCGTGACTGCTGCCCCTTAGACCGCTCGGTAGTTTCTTTTGATATACGGAAAATATGTAGGGAACTTTTTCCTCAAACCTATCACTATAACCTGTTTCGTAATAATCTTGTACCCGTTCGTTCTTCGTATTTTATAAAACACTTATTTTTATTTATTTGTGTCTTCATTTCCCATTTATCGAATGTCGCACTTGTTAATGTCACAGAAACTGTTCTCCGCTATGAGACCACGCTGAATAAAACAAACAAACACTGAAAGTTGTTATTTCAGTACACTATTCACAGCTGGAACTCAGCTTCAAACTGTAAGGTTGTCTGAGAAGTATCTACGCAGATGTGGACGTATATGTAGGCTCAGTTACCAACCCGGTTATTCGGTAAGTCAGTTAGTGACCGCAGACTCGGACACCAGAGTGTAATACTGGCATAGCGAGTGAGATGTTGATTACATATGACATGAGTTCGCCTGAAACACATTTAACGAACCGAGCACAAAACGCAAATAAACCTCCATTACAGTGGAACGCAATTTACGCGCGGCTTCCTAGCAAATAATAACAAACTGAGGAAGATAATGTGGCAAAAACAATAAGGGATTAATTGAACTGCATTAAATTCACGTGTAGTGAATCGACCGTTAACGAGCTGTCACAGTGTTTTGTTCTGAAATAAGGACTTTCGCAGCAGATGTGATTCTAAAGCCATCTATGTGCATCAGAGTGATACATGTCCGCTGCATCATTTATCCGTCAGGGCGTGTTTATCTCCAGCGGACTGTACCCCGTGGAAATAACGCAACTAATGGGTCATAATTAATCATTGTACCATAACGATTCTCATAACAACATTAGCGCGTGTCAAAACCTTAGAAGGTAGTTCCTGACGATTCTGAATCACATACAGAGAGGCAATGTTTCACTGTTGGCCAATTATTCTAGAGATTGCAGGGATAACTAAGAAACCATTTCACTGGGTGCGTGACCCCTGAATTACGTGGAAATTATTCTTACGTTTCGGGGTATTTCCTTAATGGCAATCTTATTTAGTGAAGTGGTGCCAGTTGTTACGATTTTTTAAAAAATTTATGGTGCTACAGACGTAATCCCACCTCTATCAGAACTCACGATTCAGCATTAGGTTTTAGCTGAAAAATGTAGCTGAAATATAGGAACGATTGAACTTATACGATTCGTACACAGTAATTTTACACTCAACTCAAAAAGCGATGATAAAAATAAGAAAAGTGATAGTAATAATCAAACACAAAGCGAAGTTAATTTACGATGATGTAAGTAAATTAAAAATGTGTTGGAATGTAAGTGTGATGACGTTAATACGTCCGTAGGATATTCTAGATCGAAACATACGTAGCAAGTTGGAGTGAAGTGCATGCAGTTGATATAGAAAGTTGGAGAAAATCTTCTGGGAGTCCGTTAACAGAAGCTGGGAGTGTTCGAAGAAAACTACTTACAAACAAATGAACCTAAAAAACAAATTTTTGATTGATATATCATTGGCAAAGTGGGCCAGAGAATTTACATGAAGAATGGTGAAACATCTTGTCCTGGAGAAATACCCATACAAATGCGTCTGTCGAAGGAAATGAGAGTAGGCATACTCTACTGTTCATAGACGACCAAGTAATTACTTGTGAGCCCTCCCAGTTGGCCGTGCGGTGTAATCCACTGCTTTCCGGGCGGGCACGAATCCGCCCGGTGGAGTAGTGTCGAGGTCCGGTGTGCCGCCCAGTCGATGAATGGTTTTTAAGGCGGTTTTCCATCGGCCTCGGCGAATGCAGGTTGGTTCACCTTATTCCCGGTAGTTACACTATGTCGGGACTGCTGCGCAATCATTTTCTCCACGTACGCGTACACCATAATTAGTCTACCACTTAGATATTGGCGTTACACTCGTTTGGTGTGTGACGTTCCCGGGGGGCGCGGGGCGGGAGGAGCAGGGGGGTCCACTGGGGGTCGAACTGCACAGTAACCCTTGGTTTGGTGTGCGGCGGCGGTGGGGTTAGTGGACGGCTGTTGTGGGGTTGTGAACCACTGGCGGCTAAGGCGGGGACGAAGCCTCTCCGTCCTTTCTAGGTCCCCAGTTCCATAAAATGCAATACAATAGAGTTGTTACTGAAAATCAAAAAGGTTACATATTTAAAAAATGTATTCGTGGACCGAAAGATCAACAAAAAGGTAGGCTAACTCAGTATGTGGTGATAGGGTTCGAAGGGCGTGATTTTAAACATCGAAGAGCATTGTTAAAATTAGAACTTTGCTTTTGACGTCTGACGAAAGGGATGTTCAGGATGCTCAAAGCGGTGTCTTGTTTGTTTTAAGTACTTTTCTATCGGATTTGTGTAAAGATACGTCAACAAATAAATTTAGTGAATAGGCTATACTTATTTAATTCAAACTCTCCACTACCTATTCAGGATGAGTCAACCAACTTACACCACATCAAGTGGAATTTTGATCATGAGTCGCAGTGAGCCATGACTTTTCGGTAATTCGGAAGGGAAGAAGTTTATTTAGTTATAAATGGTTCCGTAAGTGCAATAGTCGCAAAGGGTTTGCGAGGACAAACTCGGCCGCAACAACGAAAAGTGCGTGACCCGCACGACCTTACAGAAGCAACATTTTTAATGATAGTTGATTTGCTGATAATAAGGGTTCATGGGAGGCTGCAAGTTGCTCTTATGTGGGAGGGGAGTTTCATTGAATTCATGAATTCAGATAGACATTAGTATGACATCTTTATTACAAAAGAGCTTAAACGAGAAATTGCATAACCACAAAGAAAATAAGGTCGTTATTTCCGCTCATTCGGGCAACGGCCTTGCCGCAGTGGATACACCGGTTCCCGTGAGATCACTGAAGTTAAGCGCTGTCGGGCGTGGTCGGCACTTGGATGGGTGACCATACAGGCCACCATGCGCTGTTGCCATTTTTCGGGGTGCGCTCAGCCTCGTGATGCCAATTGAGGAGCTACTCGACCGAATAGTAGCGGCTTCGGTCAAGAATACCAACATAACGACCAGGAGAGCGGTGTGCTGACCCCACGCCCCTCCTATCCGCATCCTCCACTGAGGATCAAACGGCGGTCGGATGGTTCCGGTAGGCCAAAGTGGCCTCTCGACCGAAATCAAAGTAACTCACGTGAACATCCGTCATGGCAACACTCGTTTAAGCGAAGAAAATAAAATCACTGCAAGCCTAAGAAGTTGCTACGGAATTAGCAGTACGCAAGATCAACGCTCGCCTCGTGGTCGCGTGTTCTAGCACAAAGGACCATGAGTCCATTTCGCGAAGTTACAATCTATATACTTAAATCCATACGAGCATCTCAAGAAAAAGACTAAAGAAGAGATGCTGAAGTCGATACTGCTACCTTGAGGGCAGGAATCTAAACTCTGATATGGCCCAAAACTGATCTCGCACTCGTAGAGGAGAAAGGTCAGACGCAGAGTCCAACATTACTCAGTAATTATTGAATCTACAAAACAAAATTTATGAGAACGGAAAAGAAAATAGTGTTAAATAATCCTAGTGCTCTAAGTGCATTATAACCAACTAAGTTGACATTCGCTGAGTACACTCATACTTACTGATATCCGCATGGCGATCTCAAGCCTCCACTAGCGGGCAGGAACAGGTTCCACGTCTCCAAAAGATAGCTGAGAGCATTGGGTAGCGAGAATTGGCGCGCTCCTAACGCGGCTAATCAGAGGCCACAGGATTGCCGCGGAACACGATGCCGATATGGTTAGCCGCCTGAACACCAGAAAATGGGTCGTGATTAGTCAAAAGACGGTCAAAAGTCTCTCAGGGAGACTACTCTGCAGCGTTAAAAGGGAGTGAGAAGTTAAGCTTCAGGATTGGTACTACAACTTGTGAGACAAGGAAGGGGGACAACTTTGACTACTACGTAGCATTCAAACTGGTCCCACATGCTTCCTACAGCAACAATCAACGAGGGAAAAGGGAAGCCATCATGACCACCCCAGGGAGACTGGTAAATGTTGTTCACAAGTAAGGAAAAATATCCTGTGCCCATCCTCTCTCACTGACCTGCGTAATATTGACATTGTAAATTATCTAGCCATACGGGCATAGTATTGTAATTCTAAAATGATGAAAGAATTGCAAAAATAAATAAATTTGAAAGGCGTGCATAGTGAATGAGAATGAAATGCAATTCTTTGTGCAGAATAAATATAAAGTAGGCAAAGGTTGTAACTGAACAGCTGCACCCAGTATAAATTGATGACAACTCTTCCAAAGCCAGAAAAAATGGTCTGTGAAAGATTTTTGTGGAAAGCTCTGTATCATATGGAGCAGAATTGTGGCTACAGACAAAGAAAGCTCTTCATCGCAAGCTTTATCTTTGACTACTGTAAACTTTATCAATTTGAATCTGCTTGCCTTATAAATCTGTGGTCTCTTTTATAACTCTTAGCCCTCATATTCCCCTCCATTATCGAAGTGACGATCCTCGAGGCCGCAGGCTGTATTCTATCAACCGGTTCTTTCTTTTAGCCAAATTCTGTGGTAAATTAATGAAGATATACTGAAAGAAGTTTCGGTTCATCTTGAGGTTATCTTCGTTGGTGCCTTGAGTGTCCTGTAATACTTCTGGTAGGCTGGGAAAAGCATATTGTCGGTGTGTGCTCTAGCCACGAACAAACTCAGTGACTAAGCTCCGTTCGAAGCAGTATCAGAACAAGAGAGGCAAGAAACAGACCGAAATCTTAGCTAACACATGGGAAATCTGTTTCGAATAAGGTGGGACAACTGCCGTTAACTTCCTCGTTCTATGAATTTCCAACGATTATACACACTAAAGAAATTAGTACAGTGTATTTGCTATTCACAAATACAAAGCCGGCTGCGGTGGCCGTGCGGTTCTAGCAGTTCAGTCCGGAACCACGTGACTGCTACTGTCGCAGGTTCGAATCCTGCCTCGGGGATGGATGTGTGTGATGTCCTTAGGTTAGTTAGGTTTAATTAGTTCTAAGTTCTAGGGGACTGATGACCTCAGATGTTAAGTCCCATAGCGCCTAGAGTAATTAGAACCACGATAACAATAAGCTAAAATTCTCCTATTAGCATGAATCGTGACTGCCTACTTCCGTCCTGACGTGTATGTTACTTTTACTACCCCACATTACGCCCATTGATCGGCGCTTTGAGTCATTATTTTGACTTGTTGACATTAACTCATCGTCAGAGATATCTCGCTAATACAATGTAACACCATCTCTCTCTCTCAATCTTTTTTTTAAAAAATCCATTAGTCTTCTGGCTAGTTTGACGCAGCCTGCCACGATTTCGTATCTTGTGCTAACCTCTTCATCCCAGAGAAGCACTTGCACCCTGCGTCCCCAATAATTGGTTAGATATAGTCAAATCTCTGTCTTCTCTTACAGTTTTACCTTCTATAGTTCCATCTAGTACCATAGAGGTTATTCACTGATGGTACATATGACCTATCATCCTGCCCCTACTTCTTGTTTGTGTTTTCCGTAAACTCTTTTCTTCGCCGATTCTACAGAGAACCTCCTCATTCTCTGATTTATAAAATCGCGGCCAAGACGGGCTAAGAAGGCCCAACGGTACCAACAGGCCGCCGTGTAATCCTCAGCCGACAGGCGTCATCGTATGCGGATATGGAGGGGCCCGTGGTCAGCACACCACTCTCCCTGACGTATGTCAGTTTCCGAGACCGGAGCCGCTACTTCTCAATCAAGTGGCTGCTCAGATTGTCTCACAAGGGTTGAGTGCACCCCGCTTGCCAACACCTATCCAAGTAATAACCCAACCGGCAGCGCTTAACTTCGGTGATCTGACGGGAACTGGTATTACCACTGCGGCACGGCCGTTGGCGCATTCTTTATTTTATCAGCCCATCTAATTCTCAACCTTCTTCTCTATTTCCACTTCCCAAACGCTTCGACTCTCTTCTGTTCCGTTTTTCGCACTCTCCATATATCACTACCATACAATGCAGTGCTCCAGACGTACATCCTACGTTTGATACGAATGGATTTCTATTGGCCTGGAATGTCCTCTTTTCCTCTACAACATTGTTTTTCATGTCCTCCTTGCTGTATCCATTAAGGCTTATTTTGATGTCTAATTAGCAGAATTTCTTAACTTCGGCTACTTGTTGACCACCAATTTTCTCGCCAATTTTATCATTGTCCTCATATCTGCTACATCTCTTTACCTACGTCTTTTTCCTTTTTACTCTAAATCTATATCCTGTATCCATTAGACTGGCCATTCGATTCAATCGATCCTGTTACACTGATAGCAATGTCATCAAAGAATCCTATCATTAATATCCTTTCACCCGGAATTATAGTCCTTCTCTTGAGCCTGACTTACATCCTCTTAAATCTGAGTACTTCGATCTTGATCTCCCAGACATATCATTCACTCTTGGTTCTCGCCGACATTGTGTACCACCCGCCCTTCAGTATTGCTTACTCCTGTTTTTCGCAGAATTTCGAACAACCTGCCTCACTTGACACTGTCGAACGTTTTGTCTAGGTCGACCAATGCTATGAGTGTGACTTGATTCTTCTTAATTATTGCCTCCATTATAATGAGCTACATCAGAACTACGTCCCTGTTGCCTTTACTTTTCTTACAGCCAAACTAATTATCGCCTGACAGATGCACAGTTTTCTTTTCTAATCTTGTGTGTGTTGTCTCCAGTTTCTACTTCTATCAGTTGCAGACAAGTCCTCCGTCTCATACAGGACTTCAACGAGCCCTTTCCATGTATTCTCCTTCCATCTATCCGCTCTCTGTGTCTTGTGTGTTTAAGAGTGGAAGTCCGACAGCACTCTTAATGTTACTGCACTTGATTTTAATTCACCGATGATCGTTTTGACTTTTGAATATGCTGTGTCAATCTTCCATTCCTAACTGTTTTATACTACTGTAATCCCGTTTTTCTATGAATATTTCTGTGTTTCCTTTTTAAGTCGATCAACTGAAGGATTCCTTCTGTTATCCAAGGTTCCTTTGCAGTTAGGTTGATTTTGCCTGTCCAACAACTGTGGTTTCCCTATTGAGAGATTTTCACTCATCTTCAATCGAATTGCATCCCTTACCGCTCGTATCGCCCCTCTCTGCTCCTTAGTGCGACTTAAAATCCAATTTCTGATTTGGAATCTCTCTCTTTCCGTGACGTAGTGCATTTGGAATCTCCCCGTATATCCAGATCCATTATAACTATACCTTTCCCTACTGTGGTTCTTAAACATTGTATTCGCTGTAACCATCCGAAATGTATTGCAGAACTCATTCAGTTTTTCTACTCTCTCAATCCTCCTGCCAACACCATGTACTTCTGTAATCCTTTCTTCTATTTCTTCCCCTTACAACAGCGTTCCAATCCGCCATGGCTATTAGATTTTCCTCCCTTTACGTTCTGAATTACCCGTTCGATACCGTCATACACTTTCTCTATCTCTTCATCTGTAGCTTGCGACGTTGGAATTTATATGTGAAATACCGTTGCCGACGTTGCTTTGCTATCGAGTGCGATGAGAACAACTGTGTCACTGAACTTCTAATAGTAACTCACTCTGTGCCCTACTTTTTTATTCATAACGAACTGTACGCCAGTTATACCTTTTTCTAGTGTAGTTGACATTATCCTTTATTCTTCAGAGCAGAAATCCTTATCTTCTTTCCATTTCACTTCACTGACCCCTACTACATATATACTGAGCCTTTGCCTTTCACTTTTAAGATTTTCTACGTTCCCCACTACCTTGAACATTCTGACATCCCACGTTCCGACTCGTCGGACGTTATCCGGTCGTTGGTTATTCTACCTTTTCCTCATGGTGGTCTCCACTTCAGCAGTCCCCTCCCGGAGACCCAAATGGGAGATTAATACCGAAGCTTTGGCCAATGGGGAGATCATCAAGAACTTTTTTGAATTACAGATTATGTGTCTTTGATGTAGTGACTTTCATTATCTTCTGCATTCTCATGCCGTTTATCACAGCTTATTTTTAGCTTTTAATAGCATTTTCACATTCCAAGTACAAGAGAGTGCGCTGAACCGCTATTTTGGACGGCTGTTGGCAGAACGAAGGTGACTGCTGATGCTGGAGGTCTTTGGATGTCATTGCTGATAATTTTTATTCGAAATTTAGGCAGTGGCTGGATTCGAGCCCGGGACCCATCGCCTGTTAGTCAAAGTCGCTACCCCACACTTAGCCTTCATAATTGCTGGAAGGAGAGCTCACATCTCTTCAGGTATACACTACTCATCCTGTGGCTACTTGCTGACGATAGGAACCCGTACTGCTACAGTTTAAGGGGATGTTATCTGCTGCGGTCCAAACATACGCAGACTTCTTCAAAGGGATTAAAATCAGGTGATTTAGGAGGACAGTAGAGGTGCTTTAAGATGACTCAATGTTCACCAAAATAGAACTGCAAACACGACTGTAGTCAGTTTGGAAGCTTTCCACTGATAGATAGAAGGAATGGCAATATTTGTCAACGAGGTTGTTGGAATAAACTTTCTGGTTCATTTTCTTGGCATTTTGAACGTGTGGGTCCAGTCGTAGTACGAGACAGACCAAAAAAAACAAAAAACAAAAAACACACAGACTCATCTCTCATCTGAGCTGTACCCTTCGTACGCTGATGGTTAAACGCCTCACTGTGCGCCCTCGACGGTTTGCACCACTTGGAAAGTGACGAAATCGCGACTGGGCATGTACAGACAACGTAGCTCCTTTCTACCTTTCTGTCATGTCCCCACGTCAGCCTTCCTAACTATACTGATTCCATACAACCGTGTCATATAACTTAAACGCCACTTCCCTGCCACGATTTAAGGCATCTGTGAAAGGCCACAAGACCCTCTGATACCAGTTCTGCACCACGTACGGCGCCCTCAGGCAAACTGTGTCCTCATGCTACATTTTCCCAGTGAGCTTATCTTTTTGGCATTATCGAGCGAGCTTATCACACTGTGGACGCAGGCACATACAAGAGACACAACGGAAAAAGCAACAAACACGCTGGAGGACACCTCGTGACGTCAAACTTGCTTCACTGTTGCGGGGCAGGTGGCCCCGGCAGAGCCCATTAGGGGCGGCGCTGTTACACGCGCTGCCACTGCTGCTGCTGCTGCCACCCCCCGCTGCTCAAGTGGCAGCGGCACACGCGCTGTGCCCCGGCGTTGCCCGGCTCGAGTAGCGCCAACCACAAAGCGACGCCGCCGCCGCATCTGTTCCCACACCACGGAACCCTCCAGTGAAAGCGCTGCTGGCCTCCCTACTCCCGGTCTCCACGGCTCACGTTACGCCACCTCCCCACTTGTCCGTTGTGTGCGGCTATCGGGTGAGCCACGCGTGTGAACAACGATGCAGAAAACACAAGACCATTGTGCAGACACCGATTGAAGTTCCGCTCGTTTCGATTGTAGTTCCATTCATGCTACTGCTTCGTATGAATGGTTTAGGATTTATCTTTAAGCAGGACGTATGTTTACTTTTTCATAGACAGTGTTGCAGGGCTCTCAATGTGTTTAAAGAGATGCATCAAGGAACCGCAGAAGCCCTTGTAATGAATACAATGCGACACCTTGGAGGGACAAGGTCATATTATTTTAATTTTTTATAAGAGAAGTGATAGGTAGCCGATCATTGTACCAATATATGACAATGCTTTCAGACCAAATGAAACAAGGTAGCTACAGTAAAGGTTGCCCAAGTAGTCGCATCAATATACAGCATATACCTCTCTGGCGGCAACGCATGAGTGTATTCTCTCATGAAAACAATCATAAAGGTGCTGAATGGCACCCTATCATAGATTATCACAAGCTTTCTGCTCCTTTTGTTGAAGTTTGAGTTCTTGGAGGCGCTGGAAAACGAGTAAAATCCCGCTTCATCACGTCCCATATGTGCTCAATTGGCGATGTATCTCGTTTTCTTCCTGGCGATTGTAGTTGTCGTAAGCCATGAAGAGCTTGTGGCGTCACAGCAACTACATGTGGTCATGCATTGGCCTCCTGGAAAAGCATATTGTCGTCCTATCGTAGATATGGCAGCAGCACGGAGACAACAGCCTGTGCAATGTAGCGGGCACTGGCTGCTTTATCCGGGAGAAACAGTAAATGTGACCGATAATTGTAACTAATAGCCCACACATCATGAGGATTGGGATGGGACCTGTGTGTAGCGGGTGAATGCAATGTGGAATAGGCAGCTCATCACGTCCATGTCATACACGTGTATGTTCACAACTGACGTACCGACAGAATCTACTCTCATCACTGAAGACAACAGAGCGACATTCCACTCTCAAGACAAGACTTGCTATTTACAATTTGTACAGAAACCAGATGGCAGTTATAAGAGTCGAGGGGCATAAAAGGGAAGCAGTGGTTGGGAAGGGAGTGGGACAGGGTTGTAACCTTTCCCCGATGTTATTCAATCTTTATTTTGAGCAAGCAGTAAAGGAAACAAAAGAAAAATTCGGAGCAGGTATTAAAATCCATGGAGAAGTAATAAAAACTTTGAGGTTTGCCGATGACATTGTAATTCTGTCAGACACAGCAAAGCACTTGGAAGAGCAGTTCAACGGAATGGGTAGCGTCTTGAAAGGAGGATATAAGATGAACATCAACAAAAACAATACAAGGATAATGGAATGTAGTCGAATTAAGTCGGGTGATGCTGAGGGAATTAGATTAGGAAATGAGACACTTAAGGCAGTAAAGGAGTTTTGCTATTTGGGGAGCAAAATAACTGATGATAATCGAAGTAGAGAGGGTATAAAACGTAGACTGGCAATGGCAAGAAAAGTGGTTCTGAAGAAGAGAAATTTGTTGACATCGAATATAGATTTAAGTCAGGCTAGAAGAAGGGATCGGTTGGTAGGACATGTTCTGAGGCATCAAGGGATCACCAATTTAGTATTGAAGGGCAGCGTGGAGGGCAAAAATTGTAGAGGGAGACCAAGAGATGAATACACTAAGCAGATTCAGAAGGATGTAGGTTGCAGTAAGTACTGGGAGATGAAGAAGCTTGCACAGGATAGAGTAGCATGGAGAGCTGTATCAAAGCAGTCTCAGGACTCAAGACCACAACAGCAACAACAGTCAATTGTTTCACGACAGCGGGGCAGCCTTGCTTGGAGTTGTCATGGTGTCAGTGATAGCCTGGTAACCTGCTGCAAAAGGCGGATTTCTAATGATCTCTGACGACGCACCATACGCAACGTGTGCCCGGATTTCTTCCCTTGATGATATTTGTTTGACCACCGCTGCTCGCACAATGAGTCGACCAAGACGTAGCTCTGTACTATGCGGACGTCTTGAACCTGCTCTACAGTTGCGGGAATGTTTCAGAGACCAGTGTTGAAAGCATCGTCACACCATCGTCACACTTTGCCCAACAAGTGGAGCAATTCGTCGATACGTCCATCCAGCTTTTCGCAGGCCCAGAATGACACGGCGTTCAAACGGCTGAAGCTCATCAACAGGAGTTCGTATTCGTTGGTGAGGTATTGTTGTACCATAGAATGAGCTTTTCAAACGCTATTCACCTCTAAATTTAGCACAGTTACTGCTTGCAATGTCAAAACAGAAGGGCACCGTCTGTTCTCCTGAGCGCCATCTCTTCGCCTATGACTGTGGCAAGTTAAGAAATAACACCACAACCTCTCATTATGCACATATTACACTCTGGTGACAATCAACAAAGCACATGAGGCTGTTGTATTTCTTCCGTCAGTGTAGCTATTCACAGACAACTAGTTTCAGTAACGTAGTCATCTTGAAGTCAGGGGTAAGGCCACATCAAGTTTAAGGCAGGTTGCCTTGCACCAAATACATAACTATTTTAGTTGCACCAGGTACGAGTGTATGTGAAACATGCTGCAATTATGTATTGGACGACAGGAAACCTTCCTTTAACTAGATAAAGTATTAATCCGTGCATTAAGATGTTGGCTTGACCAAAATTTGTTGTCCATGCATAAATATTTATTACAACAGATTTTCGTGAGTCGATTACTCCGTTCTTTTTGCAGATGATAAATTTCGTGTTGTGACCCATGCTAAGAGGCATCAACACAGAAAATTTAAAAAAAAATGTTTTATGACTACTTTTAACAACTATAACTGTGCACTTTTCTGGCTTATGCTATAGATCAAAATCTGTTTGGTTTCCAGCCAAGTTTGCAGTGTGAGGTACTATGACATTTTGCTCAATGTCTTACTGATCATCTGCCGAACTGATCATTATAAAGCTAGCTGAAACACCAGAAAGCCCGGAAGTTCCTCATCAGCTTTTAACATGTTTATTCCAAACCAGATTCCAGAATTAGTCTTTCACTTTGCAACGGAGGGTTCTGTTGTAAATCTCAGAGGTAGTTTAAAATTATCAACCAGGTCACGACCTGTGGGGCAGGTTCTGTGTGGAGTGGACTTTCGCTCCGGGTTGTGCAAACGTGTGCTTATAATTAACAGTCCATTTATTGTACAATATATAACAAAACCAGAGCGCATGCGCTTATTAAGTCTTTGCAGTCAGTTTCAATATCAAGAATAATAATTTCAGGAATGTAATGGTACAAAAAATCAAATCAGCATGCACCCCACAGAAATATAAAAAGTTTATCTGAAACTGAGCAACAAAGATACACATCCACACGTTATACGAAATAAAATAATCTGGCTTCGGCCAAGACGTACTACGCAAGACAGCTCAAAGACAAAGTGCAACTTTTTTTTGCCCATGATTAGCTTTACAAGTGGGCACTATACAAAAGAATAAACTGACTTTTGTCCGTAAACAGTTTTACATGGGAACTAAAATAAATCAGCTAAAACAGCTGACGCGCAATAATTGTCTACAATCTAACTCTGCCAAGACCTATCCACCACAACACATTCACACAGAACTACAACTACCATATCAACCACAAGCAAACGTAGATAAGCAGAGATTCAATAACAGAAAATACAGGTAAGCAAAAGACACAATAATTTACCCGTTGTACACAGTCTCTGAACAACAGCCGCACCATATTTACAGTTTCACAATCAAAATTTTGCACTCTATTTCACAACGCCCTTGGTGTGCAAAAATCTTCGCACTACTTTTCCCGAAATCAAATTCACCACAGTCTCGTCGGGCTTTCGTACGACAAGAAACTAAATCAGACCAACTTCACCGATCCTTGTGCGTACTGCAGTACCGTAATCTAGTTGGCCAAACTCTTACATCTACCACTGATTCCCAACAGCAAATATGACACTTAGATGCACACGTCCAAAAAATGATTCAAATGGCTCTGAGCACTATGCGACTTAACTTGTGAGGTCATCAGTCGCCTAGAACTTAGAACTAATTAAACCTAACTAACCTAAGGACATCACACACACCCATGCCCGAGGCAGGATTCGAACCGGCGGCCGTAGCGGTCGCTGGGTTCCAGATTGTAGCGCCTAAAACCGCACGGCCACTCCGGCCGGCTGCACACGTCACTTTGTGCTCTGCACTGCCTTGCCATAATCAACTTCTCCATACTTCTCCTGAGTGACTATGAGTTGCTGTCTTCTCTTGGACACCGACAAGAAGCCTAGGTCTACTTCCTACCACGAGGTCTGCTATAAAGCTGTGGACACTGAAAAAGTTGAAACGCACTATGGAGTCGATACCCACAGGAATGCTGACGGACCACATTATTCTGTTGAAGGATAATGCCCGCCCACATGTTGCCAAGGTTGTTTTCACTACGCTGTAGCCGTTTCACGGGGAAGCCCTTACACGTTCTCCATACAATCCCAAGCTCTCCCCATGAGATTTCTACATTTTTGGAGCCCTGAAGGAAGACATTTGCGGCCATCGGTTTGCTTCGGATGAAGAGGTGCACACCTGGGCACAACCGCTGCTCCGATTACTTTTGAAAGTGATAAACAGGTTACTTACTTTTTTGTACATCGGCCTCGTTTTCGTGCTAATGTTGTTATCTATTCAGATGATGTAACATTTTTGGAAGGAAGTGAAGATGAGCTACAAAACGCATTGTATAAACTCGGTAGCGGCCCCTCGATTATACCAATGTGTTACAACGTTGTGGTCTTTTGAATTACAATGGTAGTAATCGTAACTAAATTGAATATATTAATTTCACCTATATAGACTGAACTGCTTATACATATTTAAATTTTATAATTAATAGTTTGACATTTAGAGGAATCAAAATGAAAAAACCATTTACAGAAAACACTTACACACTAAATTTACTCGCATACCCGCTGGTTTTGCCATCATCTAGACCATCTATTTTTGACCTACAGTGTGGGTAATTGTAACTATTTCTAATGTATTAACTTTACGTACGTAAACAGACCTGTTTTCTTAATTTTGTAATTAGTAGTGTAACATTGGGAGGAATAAAGTAAAATGAAGGAACGGTGTAAACGGAAACTGAACCTGGGTCCGCAGATTACCAGTCTGAGCATCACAACGCTCGCTCACAGTGCCGCCAGCACAGAGTTTCTTTAAAACGTCCTCATACTCTGTGCTTGTACAATAAGCTACGAGTAGTTGCAAAGAAACTACTGACTTGGTGCTGTGAGCAACGTGAAACTCATAGTGCCAGAAGGGATTTCAGCATGCACAGTAGGAAACAGCCAGCTGCATCGCTTCTCTGAGATGATCGTAGCACGGCTTACTCTCATATCATCACTCGACACTGTTTCCTACTTATCGCGGGGAGAGCGCTACTAAACATGTTTTAGTGCGTTTTATCTGCACCCTAGCACGCATTCGAAAAGAAATGACCCGATTTTAGTGAAATTTACTTGCTCGCATTCGAAGGGAAATGGCCTAATTTCAGTGTGATAAGCACATTAGGGCATGATTACCGGCTGCCACTGTATTAACTGTATCAATTAAGGGAAATACAATATCACCTTCATACATCAATCTAGCCCCTCAAAAACAGCATTTATTTCATTACCCATTTCAGCAGGCCTCCAGCTTTAATTAATAGAATGCGACGTAAGGTACGATGCGGTCAAGAATAAAGAAAATAAAATTAATAAATACCAATCAGTATTCGGACAGATATAGAAAACGTTTCGAAACGATATGTAGAAGGAAACAAATTTAAAGTTTTATAGAACCATGGCTACACCTGTATTTCTATGTGGATGTCGGTCTTGGATGCGTAAAAAACGTGATAAAGTAAACAATAAGCAGCATAAATGACATTTCACGGGAGAGTGAGAACTGATACAAGGGAAGACCATATGAGTACATAAGGAATAAACTACATATCTGTGATATTAACGAAAATATTGAAGAATCTTAAACAGTTAGGAAATATCAACTACAGGGAACAAGTGGAGGAAGAAACGCATGTCAGTGAATGCTTTATAAGCCAAGAGGAAGGAGGGACATAGAAAGAGCCAGAGTTATGGGGAGCTTTTTACACATAAGCTTAAGAACAGAGTAGAAAGAGCCAGAGTTATGGGGAGCTTTTTACACATAAGCTTAAGAACAGAGGCCTTACATACCTTTCACAAATACACAGTGCGCCCGCCACTGGATGAGCAACACATCCAGACGATAGTTAAAACGGCATCACACTTCTGCAATCATGTCTGCATTTACTGCATGCACTGCTGTTGCTATGCGACGTAGCGGTTCAACCAAGTTCGAAGGTATGGCACACAGATGGAGTGACCCACAAACGGCCACAAAAAAACAAAAAAATCCATGTCACATAACGTGAGATAAGGCGACGTTGGAAGCCATACGAATGCTTACTCCCCTTGTTGCTGAATCACTGTTGAGACAGGTCCTTGTTAACAAATCCTCTTGCACACAGGTACCAGGGCTGTAGTGCTCTGTCTAATTGATAAATGAAATTTTTGTCAAGTTCTCGCAACTGTGAAAAAGTCAGATCTCCAACATATCTAGGTATATGCTTTCTGGTACCGTCTACTTCGCCAAATTTTTCTCGGATAACGCTGCTATACAGACTAAGCCTTGGAAAGTCGTTCTCATGCACGGCTATGGCCGGTGACTGGTGAGTTGCCCTGATTCTGATTTTGTGGCGGTTCACTTTTCAACCTAACTACGAACACTAAATCTTAAAGGCAACTGTTATCTTCAATTAGCAGACTCATCTGGATTCACGAAGCTACGTATGTCGCTGTCTATTGCAATAATGAAGTGGTTGTTGGCATCTGAATCCTGTATCGTTTGAAACACAAACTTCGTCGAAAAAGACGAAAAGCAGATACGGGAACTGATGGTTGGTATGAGCCACTTGGTGTTTCTCGGATTTTCCACAAAGCAACGGGAGCACGGGGCGATAGGAATAGAGTACAGATATCACTCCACCATCACTTTAGTGATGTATCTGTTGAATTTAAGTCTGAAGTTAATTTTATTTGTTTATGAGTGTCGAATCTGGTGAACAGTATTTTTTCAGCATCGGTTTATACCTTTTGAGGTAAGAAGTATCGTTACCATACTTCAATTAATAAAATAATCTAATATTGCACCGTAAAAATGAAATTCAGCTCATTTAAGCCGTTTCTGTTTCCGCTATGTTTCAGTGTGGAAATCCACTCGCGTAGTATGGACCACACCGAAGTCGGGCGACATTGGCTGTTGAAATTTTTATTCCTCCGTCTTTTGTTGATGCGTTATCTATACCTCGACCCGATACACATTGATTAATGAGCTAGAGAGTTAGCTGTACCGTGGAGAGCCATGCCGGCGAGCACGTGAACCGACTACTTACAACCGGCACCAAGGTAAACTTTTCGTTTCGATACGTAATTTGAAATTCATTTCTTGTACCTAGCGTCATTCATGAAGAAGATGCTGCCTTGTAAAAGTGGATGAATCTCTTTAAATACAGAGCTGTTATAAATTAATTCTTTTTCGAAGTATCACATTTTACAAAGTATTTCATGTATAAGTATGAATGATTCATGAATAGAACTGTAAATTAATCGAATTTGCATTGTGCCCACAAGCTATCGTTACTATTGCGCAGCGTAGACAAGCTGGCAACAAAACGAGAAAAGGGGTTTTGTGTATTTGAACGCATGAGACGTTTATCTGCTACAACAGCGCAGCGTGCGTTCTGAAGGAATTATGGAAAAGGACCTCCACTTAAACAGAGCACTGTGCGTTGATATCGATAATTACAACACTGATTGTCTCTGTAAACACAACAGTACCAGTTGACCAAGTGTACCAGATCCCACTGCGAACAGTGTGAGGGAAACTGTCGTACACAGTCCGAAAGAATCAACAGTTCGCGCAAGCAGCGAACTTGCAATACCACAGCAAACTGTGAGGACGATTTTGCGTCGGTGGTTACACGTCACTCCGTACCGTCTGCAGCTCGTGCAATGATTGAAAGAGGAAGTTATGTCCGGAAACCCCAGTTTTGCGTTACACTGTAGGAAGCGCTTGACGGTGAACGTACGCCTGCAAGCTGATATTCAGGAACGAAGCAACATTCTATTTACATGAAAAGTTAAATCTTCACAATGAGACAGTGTGGGGCAGTGAAAATCCTCCTGGTATTGTGGTTGCCCAAAACTAGATTTTGCAGAAGTTCAATGTTTTCTGTACAGACAAAGTTGTGTGGTTAGTTTTTCTTCTTTGAGAAGACTGCGTATATCTAACCTTCATATGTTGCATCTGTAGTTATTTCCACAACTGACTGCTCATTCCGAGAATTTCGTCTACCAACAATACGGAGCGACCCCTCATTTGACCATCCAAGTTGGCCCCCATCAAACCGCCGAACTTTCGCATTACTGTATTGGGCACAGGGTGAAGTTCACATAGAGTTTTTCTCTTTCACCCTATGTCGCCTAACCTAACGTCTTTTTGCATTTTCCTTTTGGGGTACGTAAACGATCGTGCTTACTTCTAGCAACGTCCAGAAACGCTGGAGCAGCTCCGAGAATGCATAAGTGGTGCTGAGATGACCATGGACATGGTGATGCTACATAAGGTTTGGAAAGAACTTCATTACAGTATGGACGTGTGTCGTGTGACCGGAAGGACTCTCGTAGAACAACTGTAGAGTGCAAACCGCAAACTTGGTGAACTTTCGCTTCTGTACATGCATTAGTCACATCTGCACATGTAATACTTTAGAAAACACAGGACATTGAAAACGATTGAATCATTTATATGAGCCCTGTTGATTGTAGCTTGTAAATACGGCTGCAGTGAGGTTGAGAGTATGCTGTACCGCAAAGCACGAGTGCTGCGCGGGCAAACCGAAGCGGCAGGCAACGTGTAGGGCCCTGGAACAGAGCCGTGTGGTAGGCGAATCGGACCAGCATGGCGGTGGTGGTGGCTGCGCTGCTGTGGCAGCAGAACCAGAAGGCGCGTGTCCGACATTCGCGTCACGCGTGGCGCCGCCGCGCCGTGCGGAATCTAATCCCGCGAGTCAACACTGGCCTCGATACTCGCCGACTGCCAACGCTGCCACGCTGCGCTACGCCAGCTAGCACCACTGCCCGCTCATTGCCCAGCGCACAACGGCCTCCCCTGAATGACTGCTCGTTATAAATGTTATTCGAATGTGTATGAAATCTTATGGGACTCAACTGCTGAGGTCATCAATCCCTAAGCTTAAACTACTTATCCTAAATTATCCTAAGGACAAACACACATACCCATGCCCGAGGTAGGACTCGAACCTCCGCCGGGACCAGCCGCACAGTCCATGACTGCAGCGCCTGAGAGCGGGAGGAAGAGAAGTGAGATTAAATGACTTCTTTGCTACTGATATTTGGAAAACTTCGTAGCCCAGCAGATAACAGGTTACGTCTCATTTTGAGAATATAAGGCAGCTACGTATTTTGCCCAACGTCATCGGTCTCATCCGCAGTAGAATCCGGGCTGCTGAATACCTGCGCTGGTTTCCGAACGTTCTTGTTTGTCTGATGTCTCGAGTAATTTCAGTTTTCTCGTTCCGAAAAGCGACGATGTTGTGTAGACTATTGACGAGCGAAAGAGAATGTTCCAACACTGATCATGGACATGCGAGCATGGCGCTGGCCCACTGGCTGTGCAGCAGAGATGGGCTGATACATAGTGCAACACGATCTTCGGGTTCATATCCATAGAAGGATTGTTACTTTTACTCTCTTCTTTAGGGGGGATGTAATGGATTTTGGTCCAAAATATCGATTTTTCAAAAATATTATTTTCTTGATCTACACAGTTTAATCTAAGTTGTGTGTGAATTTTAAGGTGATAGCAGCTTTAGAAATGCCTTTAAATTGTTAAAATGATTAACTGTACGCTGGCGGCCACTCCCACATTTTCCGACATTTGAGAAACTGCTTGCTTCAGCGGAATTTTTGTCAATATGAAGGCTATTTTCTTTCGATATCTTTGGCTGACATCTATATCTCTGGCTGACATCTATATCTTTTCGTGAAAACTTTCTTGTGTGCGATTTATTTACTTTGGCAATACTAATACATATTAGTAGGTGGCATGTTGAGTTCGGAAACCTTTACGAGGAAGTCAAGATTTATGCATAATCGATGATGAAAAAACTGTGTTTAGGAAACGGAGGATGAAAAAATTGTGTTTAGGAAACGGAGGCTTCATGGAAATCGCTTTACTAACAAAAAAAGAGGAAGCAGCTCGAAATGAAGAACATAAGCTCTCAGCCTCATCATCGAAACTTGGGACAGGAGAATTGTACAGGGTATAAATGATGTTGATATGCATTCCACTGGATTCAGACTTATTGATTTAGAGCTTCTCTGCCACGCTCTAAGCTTTTCATGTTCATGTGTTACTTGTAAAAATACGGAATGCATGATTATTGTTGAAGAAAGAATTAACTTGTAATTCGTGTGGCTACGAATTTTCATTTTCCTCCTCAAAAAAAAAACAAAAAAAAAAAATGAGACCAATTTTAGGTTAGCAGTTAGCATAAGCTCTGGAGATGCCATGGACAGGGCAAGGGAGGACTCGAACCTCCGTCGGGACCAGACGCACAGTCCATGACTGCTGCGCCCTAGACCGCTCGGCTAATCCCGCGCGGTGACTGATCGTTACAATGCCTGCGAGTCACAGTTACTACTCTTCCTTACCTTCAATGACGTAAGCACTATTCTTAAAAATGTCGCTTCTGATGTGCGCTACCGCATCTGAGATGAATGTGCGCTACAGGAAAGCTGCAGCGAGTGTATGAACACTGTGACGAGTTCTGAAGAAGAATGGTTTTCGCCGTTCTAAAATCATTTTTACGAATGCAATTCAGTCGTACCGTAATGGTAAAGCAGACCGGAGTAAATATGTTAAACCATCTGAGTCCTACAGCCACTGACTGTTCGGAAATAATAACTGGCAATTCTTCGTTTTTGCGTGCACGGTATCAGCAGGGCCGTTCAATAAGAAGTAATGCAACACATTTCTTTTCGTTGCCAGTTTCGATTGAAAAAATGGGTAATTTGTTGCGGGACATCGTGGAACATTCCCGCTTCAGCCCCTTATAATTGCATGTAGTCCCGGCAGGTGGCAGTGCTATACGTAGCCTTCCTTCACTGTGGTGTCTGTAACAGAGGTGTGTTCCACGAGTGGCTGTCATTGAGCTTCTTTTGGTGCTAAAGCAGAGCATCGCAGACATTCATAGGTGCTTGCAGATTGTCAACGGCAACCTGGCAGTGAACAGAAGCACGATGAGGCGTTACGCGTGTTGTCTGTCATCATCGTAACAAGGTCACACAATCGCAATTATGTCATGAGATGTTCAATTGACTCTTTTATCGGAACATGTTACGCGTTTCGGGATTACACCCATCCTCAGGCGTCACAAACTTTAACCCCTTCCTAACCAACAAGGCGTACAGCTGTACGCCTGGTTGGTTAGGAAGAAGTTGAAGTTTGTGGTGTCCCAAGATGGGTGTAATCCCGAAACGCGTAACATGTTCTAATAAAAGAGTCAATTGAACATCTCATGACTTTATTGTGATTGTCGGCATTGGTTAGCAATTATGAACTTAAAAATGATCACAGGCCTCAGACGGGATTTTATGTCCTGTATATCAAGGTCACACAAGCCTGTCCGGCCTCCTGCGTGCAGGCCAGCTGTTACTCTAGCATCGTGCAGAGACATTCATGCGAGGTGATCGACAGATCACAATGAAACACCTCGCTGATCAACTGCACATCTCTGTTTGTTGGGTTCTTCATCGCTTAAGAGACGACCATAAAGAGCAACGAAGGACCATCTGTGCGGAATTACTTGCGCGTGACGAGGTAGATCGTGACAATTTTCAGTCGAACATCGCCACAATGCATGAAACATGGCCTCTTAACTTCGAACCGGAAACAAAACGGGAGTCCATGGAATGGCACCACACCACCTTTCCTTCGAATAAGAAGTTCAAAGTCCATCTGGTAAAATCATTGCGACGGTATTTCGGACTCAGAAGGGGTTACTCTGCCCGATATCCTCCCTCATGGTGCAACGATCAACTATGAAATGTGTTGTGCTACTCTCAGGAAACTACAGAAACGGCTTAGACGTGTTCGTCGCCACAAAAATGCAAAAGAACTTTTACTTCTCCATACCAACGCAGGGCGTAACACAATTCTGGCCGCTCTAGAGGGGTTCACAAAACATTATTGCAATGATCTTTCTTATTCACCGTACTTCCCGGCCATCGCACATTCCGAAATCCACCCGTTCGGCCCAATGAAGTATGCACTCCGCGGGAAGCAGTATGTGGATGATCGCGAGGTTATTGATGTAGCAAGACGTTGCCTCCGACATTGATGAGTAGAGTAGTAGTGTGCGGTCATAGAAACCATCGCAGTAAGCTGGCGTAAGGCCGTCGCACTGAACGAAATTTATGTTGAAAATTGGGGTTTTGTAGCCTGAAGAGTAGAAAATAATGTGGAGTATTGGAGTCTTGTGTAAAACCAACCTGCTTTGAGAAAGAAATGTGTTACATTATTTACTCAAAGAACATCGTTGTTTATCAATACTGATACTATGTATGCAGCAAATCGACGATCTCATGCCAGTATGCAGACTGCAACAAAATTTTCTGCTTATGCTCATGTGCTGCACATCTATATTACGAAAAATCTTTTCGGGAACCTGGTACAAGCTGCAAGTCACCCATCTGATGGCATCCAGGGCCAACAAAGAATTTAATTTTCAATATTTTGCATAATTGTTGGCCAAATTTAAAATTTAAAATTCTGTAACCATCTTGACATTAAGATGTGTATTCCCATGTTAAATATTAAGACAGTTAGACAAGTGTTACACTAAGAACATCATTGTTTGAGAATGAGAGCACACAACGACACCCAGAAAACTGTACATTCAATTTCAAACCCATACGAAACGTTATCTCCCTAACACGCCGTGCATAACGATGAAAGGAAAAGAAGTTGCTTAAAACGGCAAGCAGTAAAAATTTCAGCATCACGTATAACGTTTTAATTTATTACTTGTTTATTTGTAGCTCTATTCACAATAGTTTTTGCAGGAAGTATTTACATATACCACTGAACGTACCTGCATAATTACCAGATATGGTGTCACGAACAGTTAGATGCGTGAAAAACTAGGTTCTGCTTAAATAGGCAGAATATATTCATCCGGTATATAAGAAACTATCAGCCTCGATTGTGGTAGTGAAACCAACCTTTACCTAGGTTTCAGCCCAAGCAATTCAGACTTCTTCAAAAGATATACCTGATTATTTAATATGTCTACGAGGGCATGGTCTAGAAATAAAACTAAAACAGCATGAATAAGCGCAGTCACATTTTAAAAATGCAGTACATAGGTACTAAGTCACCACCAAGACTTAACTTAAGCTCCGGCGAGCGCCTCGTCTCCATGGACCCCGTGCGATGGGCCACGGGAGCTCACGTGGAACTAAGTAGACCAAGATGCTGTGATGCCTACCTACGTACCGCATTTTTAAAATGTGACTCCACCTGTTCAGGCTGTTTTAGTTTTACTTCTAGACCATGCCCTAGCAGACATATTATGGAATCAGGTATATCTTCTGAAGAAGGCTCAATTATTTGGACTGAAACGTAGGTAAAGGTTGGTTTCATTACCGCAATCGAGGCTGATATTTTCTTATATATTAGATTATCACAATTGCTGAGTGGGCTGCAATGTTGAAAGTACTAATATTCATCCGGTGTATCATATGGGTAGCGCATAGAGATTCCAACAAACTTTCAGCATAATTTCAAGCATTTCCTAAAGTTTTTCTCGCTTACACGCCTAAACTCATATATTTAACATGTTAACTCATTTGTGTTCTACACAAACCTGTTTGACTTCTTAAATAACCTGATGTTTTCTGGTGAACAAAGAAAAAAACGCAAATTGCGAAATTCCCAGCGTGAGAATGTAGTAGAGTAATTAGGCAATACTTGTCGAAAGGTCAATTACACACGGATAGCCGTGGAGCGGAAGGGTATTCTTATCAGCTGCTTGTTGTACACTGATTATGTTGGAAATTTGATCGTTTGTCTCTTGTTCGAGTCGTCAGTAATCTTTACTTTGAGGTACACTGTCATTCATTATGCGGCAAGATGAGACCCGCCAGAGCGTCAGGACGCCGTAATTATGCGAGAGCAGACGGCAACAGTGTACTTTCCAGTATTCTTAAAGGACGTACCGTCACATGTTACTCGTGTATATGATAATGCTCGTCGTGCACTGTACCAATAGATTCGAAAAAGCCGCGCGTGAGTATTCGACTTTTCAGAAGGTCATACCTCGGGTACTATTCATCACAGAGATAAGGGGTTAAGTGTAAGGGGACAAGGTTTTTTTGGATATCCCTTCGTCTAGCGACCATTCGTATCTGTGTAGGAAGAACTGGCAGTACAAGATGAAAATCTAAACGTTACACGAATCAAGGACTGGATTGTTGGCAATTAATGCTGTGGAAGATACTGAACTATCGTCTACGACAGTCACGCGAGGTATAGTGAACCTCTAATGACTGTATTCAGAATATATCAAGAACAATAGCGAAAAATGGCACAAGACACAGGACAACAAAGATAGAAAGGTTCCAATGATTATAAGGAGCAGTGTGTCCAACAAATCACGAAGTGTAGTTACGAAACACAGGTACGTCGAAGTGAATTTCTGTAGTAACTTGTAGTTACTACAGACGTAGCATCTGGACCGATTAACTACGCACTTGTTAAACATTCTTTTAAGAAAGGTGTCGAGAAAAACTTAAATAGTTATCGTCCAGTTTCCTTACTGAAACTTTTCCAAAATATTCGGAAAGCTAATGTACTCAGGCGTAGTCTCAAAGGCAGAAACTATTTACTTAGATTAGCACAGTTTGGAATTCAGATGGTTTTCTAGATTCTGATTCGCTCATCAAATATTACAAGCCTTAAATAAAGAAATATCGCTAGCTGTTATTTTTTTGTGACATTTCCAAGGCTTCTGATTGTGTAGCTCATGTTACACTCTAATAAAACTTAATTACTTTGGAATCCATTACTTTACACACAACTAGTTTCAGTCACACATAACAATTACAATGCAAAAATTTGTGATGAAAAAATTAAACGATGTTGTAAGAGGCGAAAACTTTAGTAACTGAGGAGAAATCACAAAGGGAGTCCCAAATGGCTCATTTTTTGTCCTCTCCTATTTCTTGTAACGTTCTAGTCACTATTCAGCGACCAGAGTTGCTACTTCATGCAGACGACACAAGTTACACAATAAATCCCATTGGAAAGAAAGCGACAGAGCAGACTTATAATAACGTTTAACAAAGAATTATTAAGTGCTTCCCTGAAAGCGAATTCTCGCTAAATTTGGAGGAGACACACAATGTTGAATTAATTACAACAAAGAGCCAAACCAAAAATTGACGAAACACATGAACAAGAGTCACCAAATTGGGTAGAATGTTCCAAATATTCGGGTATATATATTGATGTGAACTTGAACTGGAAGAAAAGTATTACTGAACTCCCCAAACAACTTCAGCTAGTTTTGCTCCTCTTGTAATTGTAACTGTTGGAAACAAACATATCAGCCTCCTGACATATATAGCACATTTCCACTCAATAATGCCTTGTGGAATAATTTCATGAGGTAACTAATCACTTGCAAAGGTCGTACTTATTGCAGGAAACCGAGCAGTAAGAAAAACATGTGGTGTTCACTTGCGGTCAACATGTAGGTGCTTGTAGGAGGAATGCATTTTAACTGCACCATTATAATTCATATAGTCGTTAATGAAATTAATCGTAAATAATCCAACAAGGGTTGAAGGGAATAGTAACGTCCACACTGGCAACAGTAGAAGACAAATGAACGTTTTTAACCATTACTGGAGCTGTCAGTGGCTCAGAAAAGAGTTCAGTAAGCAGTAACAAAAAATTTTGATCCTTACGCAATAACATAAAATGCCTAAAAGGTAGCAAAGCAAGTTTTAAATGTAATAAAAGTTATTCTCCTGGACAACTACTTCTGTTTCATAGACTAATTTTTGTTCAAAGTTTGATGGTCCGAAACAGTTGGTTCCTGAGTGTAGTCATGTTAGTAGGACTAAAAACAATTTGTCGCTAATATATATCCAATAAACTAATTCATTCCACATCATTTCTATAAAAGAATCGTTCTAATGATCAATCAAATATTGAACTAACTTACATGAAATGTAAATTTTTCTTTGAAGACCCCTCGTAAGGGCATACCTTAACAAGAAATAAAATACTGCTTCAAATCGTCGAATGTTGCAGTATACTGTGCACTCTTACTAGGAACGGATGTATTTCACTCGTCGTCCTAGTCTCTGCAGTGTATTATGAACTCTTCCGAATATCATCTCACGAATTCCGACGAAGCTGCACAATTCGCTACCCTAGTTTTTCAACGCGGTAAGGTTGGTTTTTAAAACTGACGCCACACTGAAAATTCCGTAAGATTCAGTTTGCCTAATGCTGGAAACCAAGATACAAACGCTGCTCGATACACCTGTCCCGCACGATATTGGTACGTTGGCAACCGAATTTGGCAGCTCCTCATCATGCTTGTACCACATTCCTCAGTGTAGCGCAGGAAGAATAACCTCTAGCAATCCTCTGAGAAACTGCTACATAAATCATAGTTAACGACGCACTTCAAGTGTGTTGGAAGAATTTTTGGCCCAATCAAATGACTCAGATATTCAATGAGAAACGTACTTGAAGTGGTGATCCATGAACGGCATGTGCATCAACGTCGAGTTGATCTTCATTGGAGGGGGAAGGAGGGGGCGATCTTCTCGCAAATTTCACATTTCAAAGCCCTTAGTGTGATTAGCGCTTCATTTCATACTGAAATCAGTGGCGGTCGAAACCACTCATTCACTTTGTTTTCCCAAACGGCTCGTTAGCGGACCCATATATACTACAACATCTTTGCTCTCTTCTCAACTTCAAGGACTTACTAGTTGGGAGCAGCTCTTCAGCTAGCTGATATGGAATGTAGCTAAACAACTAAACCACCTACTGTTGGATGCTCTTAACCCTCATGCCCATGTTACCGAGTTACTCAATAAAGTGAATTTACTTTAACATAAATCTGTAATTCCACACCAAGCTAACATAAGAATAGAAATAATAAACCATAAGAACAAATAATATAAGACTAGAAAGTAATAGTTCATTTTCAAGTATTTTTTATTAAATTAAATGTTTCAAGTATAGGACATTATAAACTTTCGGGGATAGCGGAGAAGGTAAAATGGAATAATTTGAGGTAAGCGACACTGCTCTGGAAACGATTTAGTTGAAATTCTTAAGCGAAAATCATTCTGGTACCGCTGACAGTGAAATACATGTAACAGTACTGTTTCTGCTAAAAATGTAGGGTAGAAAACTTCCAGAATCGGTAGTATGGACCAAAACTAGAAAAACATTTTCAGTGAACTAGGGTTCCAAAATGCATACCTTATGAGCTACGAGCGATTGTCCTTCTTTGCTACTGTGATACACGTTTCGGCTACCACTGGCTCTTAAGGAATGCACCTGGGGCCTGTGTATATTAGACAGTTTTCTTGTTTTGACCTCCTCGCAAATGGAAAACGGAGAGCTTGGAGTTAAAGAGGTCGACTGACAGTGAGAGGTACCAAAACGATTTTCGTTTATAACTTTCGACTCGGTCGTTTCTAGATACTTCTGCCCTTCTCCATCATCCCTGAAAGCTTGCAACGTATATACACAAGGGGATTCAGCTGCCACTAACGATGTCGTCTAATATAACCCGCGCTACCTACGTATCAGGAACCGTACCCACACAGGTGACAGCTACGTAATCGATGTAGGATCCCTCTCGAAACTTTGGGCGTCTTTCAGCAAAAGAAATCGTACTCTAAAAAATACGCTTGAGGATTAACCATGAGTTGTACTGTATTTTTGGACCAAAATACAACTTACTTTTGACATAATTATCCCAGTGTCTCCAATCATTCTTTGTATAATTAAAGGTGGATGTCTCTCTAAGTTCTTTTATAGTACTTAACCTTTCCAAAATTCTTCGCAATCGTTGCCTTATAAATTGTGTTTCACCATCAGAAATAACAAAATTAATAAGAGATACCAAAACAAGGAGCGTAGAACTAACCATTTTCCGGTGTGTAACCCAATCAAAAGTGATTTCGGGCGTTCCCCAAGGTAGTGTTGTAGGCCCTTTCCTGTTGCTTATCATTATAAACGATTTGGGAGACAATCTGAGTAGCCGTCTTAGGTTGTTTGCAGATTACGCTGTCGTTTATCGACTATTAAGGTTATCAGAAGATCAAAGCAAATTGCAAAACGATTTAGAAACGATATGTGAATGGTGCGAAAGTTGGCAGTTGACCCTAAATAACGAAAAGTGTAAGGTCATTTAAATGAGTGCTAAATGGAATTCGTTGAACATGGGTTACAGCATAAATCAGTCAAATCTAAAGGCCGTAAATTTAACTAAATACTAGGGAATTATAATTACGAACAACTTAAATTGGAAGAAACACATAGAAAATGGCGTGGGGAAGGGTAACAGAAATCTGCGTTTTATTGACAGGACACTTAGAAAGTGTAACAGCCCTACTAAGGAGACCGCCTATACTACGCTTGTACGTCCTCTTTTATAATACTGCTTCGCACTGTAGGATCCTTACCAGATAGGACTGACGGAGTACACCGAAAAAGTTCAAAGAAGGGCAGCACGTTCTGTGTTATCGCGAAATATGGGAGAGTGTGTCACTGAAATGATACAGAAGTTGGGCTGGACATCATTAAAAGTAAGGCGTTTTTCGTTGCGACGGAATTTTCTCACGAAATTCCAATTACCAACTTTCTCCTCCGAATGCGAAAATATTTAGTTGACACCGACCTACATAGGGAGAAACGATCTTTACGATAAAATAAGGGAAATCAGAGCTCGTACGGGAAGATATAGGTGTTCGTTCTTTCCGCGCGCTGTACGAGATTGGAATAATAGAGAATTGTGAAGATGATTCGATGAACCCTTTGCCAGGCACTTGAATGTGTTCTGCAAAGTATATATGTTGATGTTCATGTAGATGTAGATGTTAATATATGACTCACTGTGTTAATGTGCTAAAGTTGTTTCATAAGCGAAATTAGTACAACAGATCTAAGATGTCTTCCTATTCTTTACAGGTTATTCTGTGGTAGTCTGACTATGGGCTTCACATCCTCAGAGCCAATTGGCCAATAAACTTGTTCCGTCACGTGTGGTTTCATCAGAAGACATCGGTAGGGGTAGCTGAATCACTCTGCACATACGGGAACAGCGAAATTCTCCATACCAGTAACTACTAAAGCACTGTTTTTGTCGTGTTAACACCAGTTCAGACCAAAGATTTTGCCTATGCATGGACTGTGTTATATGAAGAAAAAACTGCCTTTGAGCTAATTATGTCATATCTCTGAGTCAGGAACTTTGTATTATGCACCATTCACATTGTACATGCCGGATTTTGACAGATTTATTGTCACAATCTGCATTTATTGTCACAAATAATGAAAAGTGGGTAGTCTCTGGCAATCTGGCATATTGCAGTGGAAACTGCTTGGTGGATACCAACTACAAAACCGTTCACACTCTCGGAGTATGAGAGATTTTGTTTTTCGATAAAAGTCTCGGTATAAACATTCCTAATGGCGACACATTAAAGAAATTCATCTTTCTTGTCACATAGCCTGTACCCAGTATCACTTTACTGAAATAGACATGTGACTTACACGTGCCCCATCTGAATATGATCTTGAAAAAGTTCGAGAACTATAAGGTGTACAACTCTGCTTCCTCCGTTTGCGGATTGGTGGCGACAACGGTAAGTAGCGGTCGAAAGAAACAGATGGCAGACGTCAGGTAACTAGCTTGGACCTCGGTCAACTTAACCTCACTCAAACATTAGTCGATTTTTATCGGCATCATAAAGTTATTCTTGATTGAAAATGTCAGTTTACGAGCCTAATTCTCGTCATTTGCGGGAGGTGTTACTGTATTGTTTCAATATGAAGAAAACAGCGTCTGAGTCTTATCGAATGCTCCCAAGTACATATGGTAAGGACGCTGTTAGTGAAAGAAAGTGTCGTGAGTGGTTTCAACGCTTAAAAAACCGTGATTTTAACGTCGTAGACCGGCAGAGTGGTGGAAGAGAGAATGTTTTCGAAGATGCAGAATTGGAGACACTGCTAAGTGAAGACTCGCGTCAAACTTAAGAAGAATTGGCACGATTAGTGGGAGTGACAGTGCAAGCCATTTCAAAACGTCTCAATGCTATGTGTATGATTCAGAAACATAAAATTGGGTCTCGTGTGAGCTGAAACCAAGATACCTTGAACGGCGTTTGTGTGTTTGTGAACAGTTGCTTCAGAGGCAAAAACAGAAGGGATTTCTGCATTCAGTCGTGACCGGGGACGAAAAATGGGTTCATTGCAATAACCCCAAACCTAAAATATCATGGGGATTTCTCGGCCATGCTTCCACGTCAAGGGTGAAACCGACTGTTCACGGCTCCAAGATCATTCTCTGCATTTGGTGGGATCAGCTCGGCGTCGTGTGCTATGAGGTGTTAAAACCAAGTGAAACAATCACAGGGACTCGTTATCGAACGCAATTAATGCTTCTGAACACAGCATTAAAAGACAAATGGCCGCAGTAGAGCGAGAGGCACGTTAAAGTGATTTTGATGCACGACAGCGCTCGATCCCATGTTCAAAAGAGGTCAAAACGTATTTGGAAACGTTAAAATGGGAAGTCCTACCCCACTCGAAGTATTCTCCAGATATTGCTCTCTCTATCAACTGTTTAGATCAATGGCGCATGGCCAGGCTAACCAACACTTCCTATCTAATGAAGAAGTCACAATTTGGATCGATTCATGGATCGCTTCAAAAGATGAACAATTTGTTCGACGTGGGATTCGTACACTGCCCCAAAGATTGGAGAAAGTAGTGGCCAGCGATGGAAAGTACACACTCTCTCTCTCTCTATTCATTTAGTCGGTTCCGACTCTTCGTGACCCTATGAACCAAATAACGCCACTTTTTCCTGTCTTGCACTTTCTCCCGTAGACCTTCCAGGTTGGAACACATTGCTTCTGTGATGCCATCAATCCATCTCATCCTCTGACGTCCTCTTCTTCTATTTCCTTCAATCTTCCCCAGCATTAATGTTTTGTTTCTAGCGAGGCATGCCTTCGCATTGTGTGTCCAAAGTAGGTCAGCTTTTGTTTTAACATTAGACCTCCCAGGGAGAAATCTGGTTTAATTTGCTCCAATATTGAACTGTTGGTTCTCTTTGCAGTCCATGGAACTCTAAGAAGTTTCCTCCAACACCACAATTCGAAGGAGTCAATTCTTCGCCGTTCAGCCTTTCTAATGGTCCAGGTCTCACATCCATACATCACAACTGGAAAGACCATAGCCCTCACAATACGGATCTTTGTTGCTAGTGTCATATCTCTGGACCTTATAACCTTGTCAAGGTTTGACATCGCCTGTCTACCGAGCAACAGGCGTCTCCGGATTTCATGGCTGCAGTCGCCATCAGCAGAGATCTGGGAACCGAGATAACTGAATGTGGTCACTACCTCCATGGTTTCTCCTGCTATATCCCACGGATTGGTAGGTGTAGTTGCCATAATTTTTATTTTCTTCACATTCAGCATAAGACCGGCCTTTTCACTTTCGTCTTTCACCTTCAGTAAGAGGGTTCTCAATTCTTCTTTCTGCCAACAGGATCGTATCATCCGCGTACCTGAGGTTGTTTACATTTATTCCAGCTATTTTAATTCCTGTTTCTCCTTCATTTAGCCTCGCATTCCTCACAACATGTTCTGCATACAGATTGAATAAGTACGGTGACAGTATGCAGCCTTGCCGGACCCCTTTCTGAATCTTTATCCACTTCGTCGTTCCATACATAGTTCTCACCGTGGCTTCTTGGTCAAGGTATAAACTCCGTATCAGATGAATGAGGTGATCTGGTACACCCACGTTTTTCAGTACGTTCCATAATTTGTTGTGATCGACGCAGTCAAAGGCTTTGGCGTAGTCAGTAAAGCAGAGGTACACATCTTTCTGCAATTCTCTCGCTTTTTCCGTAATCCACCGAATGTTAGCAATTTGATCTCTACTTCCTCTTCCTTTCCTAAATCCAGTTTGTTCTTGTGGTAGCTCTCGATCTAGATATTGGCGAAGTCTATTTTGTAAGATTTTCAACATAACTTTACTAGCATGTGAAATAAGTGCGATTGTTTGGTAATCTGAGCATTCTTTAGAACTTCTCTTCTTTGGAATGGGGATGAATACTGATCTTTTCCAGTCTTCTGGCCACTGCTGCGTGATCCATATTTTTTGACATATTGAGTGCAGCGCTTTCACTGCATCCTTTCCAGTGACTTTAAACAATTCTGCTGGTATTTCATCATGTCCACTAGTTTTTTTATTAGCCATATTTTCAAGGGCCCACTGGATTTCGCTCTCCACAATATCTGGCTCTAGTTCTAAATTAACATTAACATCAGCAGTAGGAGCCCTGTCATGATGCAGTTCTTTCTTGTATAGGTCTTCTACATATTCTGCCCATCTTTCCTTAACATCCTCTGCTTCACTCACATCTTTCCCGTTTCTGTCTTTTATCATTCCAATTTTTGCCTGGGATTTTCCTTTAATTTCTCTAATTTTCTTATAAAGATCTCTTGTCTTCCCCATTCCGTTACTATCTTCAACTTCCTTGCACTGTTCATTAAAGAATATATTTCTATCTCTTCTAGCTAATTTCTGAAAATCTTTATTTAATTCAAACATAGCTGATCTATCTCCCTTGAATTTTGCTTTCCTTCGTTCTTCTGCAACTTGCAGTGCCTCAACTGATAGCCATCTAGCCTTCTTACTGTTCCTTTTCTTGGGAATATGTTTCTCTGCGGCCTCCTTCACAGTATTAGCTATTTCTGTCCACATCTCTTGCGAGCTTTTGTCCACCATCTGCAATACATTAAATCTGTTTTGTACCTCTACAGCATAGTCGGAGGGTATAGAGTTAAGGTCGTATCTGCAGGTTGGGATACTTTTTGCTACATTCTGAAGTTTCAGTCGAAATTTTGCAATCAGGAGCTCATGATCTGATCCGCAGTCAGCCCCAGGTCTTGTTGTAGCTGACTGAACCCCGCTCTTCCACATCTGATTACAAAGTATGTAATCAGTTTGGTTCCGGTGTTGGCCATCTGGCGAAGTCCAGGTATATAGGCGTCGTTTTGGCAGTTGAAGCAGTGTATTAGTAATTATCAATGAATTTTCTTGGCAGAATTCTAGGAGTCTCTGTCCAGCTTCATTTGTTGTACCAAGACCATATATCCCTGTTATACCTTCTACAGCTTCATTTCCCACTTTTGCATTCCAATCTCCAACTATGAAGACGATATCCTTTTTTGTTGTTAACAGTAGTAATTCTTGTAAATCTCCATAGAACTGGTCAAAAATTTCCTTTTCAGCATCGGTTGTTGGTGCATAACCTTGAATTGCTGTGATGTTGAAAGGCTGACCTTGAAGTCTGATGGACATCATTCTATCATTTTTATATTTGCATCCCATTACAGCTTTTCTCACTTTATCACTACCTATGAAGGCTACTCCATTACTTCTGTTGTTATCGTGCCCAGAATAATACACCATATGGCCATCCGAAGCAAATTCTCCCATGCCAGTCCACCTCATTTCACTTATTCCCAATATGTCGGTGTTAATTTTCTCCATTTCTCTTTTCACTATGTCTAGTTTCTTTGATACAGGGATCTTACATTCCATGTTCCTATGCAGTGCTTCTCTTTGCACCATCTTACTCTTCGTGAAGCTCCTCTCAACCTGGTTCCCCCCGGTGATCCGATCGGGGAACTTGAAACTCCGGAACATTTTGAGCTGAGCGAAGCCATGGGGTTTTCTTGGGATAGTTCAGTGGTGGTTTCCCGTTGCCTTCCACTGTTCTCCAACTCCTATCTGCTCACCGACTCAGTTTCCCGCTGGGGTTGGTTACCCAACCTTCCGCTGAGTTGCTCGGCTTAACAGGGGCACCACGTGTAGGTAGGAAGTTGGAGAATTGACGTGACAGAGGCTGTGAGAACTCTCTTGCTGAGTTCTTGTAATCGCGTATCACCCCCATTTTATGCCAGAGTCTCATGATGTCTGCAGAGACCCCCCCAGGTCATTTCCTGGGCCCGGAAAGTACACTACTGGCCATTAAAATTGCTACACCACGAAGATGACGTGCTACACTACTCACACACAAGTACACTACTGGTCATTAAAATTGCTACACCACGAAGATGACGTGCTACACATGCCTAATTTAACCGACAGGAAAAGATGATGTGACATGAAAATGATTGGCGACACCTACAACGAGCTGACATGAGGAAAGTATCCAACCGATTTCTCATACACAAACAGCATTTGACCGGCGTTGTCTGGTGAAACGTTGTTGCGATGCCTCGTGTAAGGAGGAGAAATGCGTACCATCACGTTTCCGACTTTGATAAGGGTCGGATTGTAGCCTATCGCAATTGCGGTTTATCGTATCACGACATTGCTGCTTGCGTTGGTCGAGATCCAATGACTGTTAGCAGAATATGGAATCGGTCGGTTCAGGAGGGTAATACGAAACACCGTGCGGAGTCCCAACGGCCTCGTATCACTAGCGGTCGAGATGACAGACATCTTTTTCGCATGGTTCTAACGGATCGTGCAGCCACGTCTCGAACCCTGAGTCAACAGATGGAGACGTTTGCAAGACAGCAACCATCTGCACGAAGAGTTCTACGACGTTTGTAGCAGCATGGACTATCAGCTCGGAGACCATGGCTGCGGTTACCCTTGACGCTGCATCACAGACAGGAGCGCCTGCGATGGTGTACTCAACGACGAACCTAAGTGCACGAATGGCAAAACGTCATTTTTTCCGCATCAATCCAGGTTCTGTTAACAGCATCATGATGGTCGCATCCGTGTTTGGCGACATCGCAGTGTACGCACATTGTAAGTGTGTATTCGTCATCGTCATACTGGCGTATCACCCGGGGTGATGGTATGGGGTGCCATTGGTTACACGTCTCGGTCACCTCTTGTTCGCATTGACGGCACTTTAACAAGTGGACGTTACATTTCAGATGTGTTACGACCCGTGGCTCTACCCTTCATTCGATCCCTGCGAAACCCTGCATTTCTGCAGGATAATGCACGTCCACATCGTGCAGGTCCTGTACGGGCCTTTCTGGATACAGAAAATGTTCGACTGGTGCCCTGGCCAGCACATTCTCCAGATCTCTCACCAATTGACAACGTCTGGTCAATGGTGGCCAAGCACCTGGCTCGTTACAATACGCCAGTCACTAGTCTTGATGAACTGTAGTATCGTGTTGAAGCTGCATGGGCAGCTGTACCTGTACACGCCATCCAAGCTCTGTTTGACTCGATGCCTAGGCGTATCAAGGCCGTTATTACGGCCAGGGGTGGTTGTTCTGGGTACTGATTTCTCAGGATCTATGCACCCAAACTGAGTGAAAATGTAATCACATGTCAGTTCTAGTATAATATATTTGTCCAATGAACACCCGTTTATCATCTGCATTTCTTCTTGGTGTAGCAATTTTAATGACCAGTAGTGTACTTTGAATAATGCATGTGTAACCAATTTGTTTCATTAAAGCCTCAAATGTTGCGGAGTAAACGGCGGAAGCAAAGTTGTACACCTTGTAATTAATGGAATAAACGAATTTAAAAAGCAAAGTGACTGGTTGCAGTTTTCTGTGGTTATATACTTATTTTTATTTACCTCTAATTCCATATATATATCTACCTTCGCTATTAATTAAGGCACGTTGTACATGAGCTAAAAAAAAGCAGAGGTACCATCTATTTCCTTTAGCAAAATATGCAGCCTACTCGATGTTTTTAAAGGAGAGGTTAAAATATTCATTTTTTTAGTCCTGCCATAAACAATGGCTGTAAATGACGACTTACGAGCCCTGTTGGTGATCCCAGTTGCAGTGAATCGCTGATGACGGGCAGAGCAGGTAGTGCAAGTTAGACGGAGCGCTGATTTGCGCGCGGGGCCGCCCGGCGCTGACTCGGTGGCGGGGTGCGCGTGACGCCTGTCTGCTGATTGCCGCTCCTGCCGTTGACAGGCCGGCCGGCCGCGGCGCCTCGCCTCGCCCCAGCGCTGACTTCCGACACCTGTCAAAAGCCACCGACTGCTGCTGGTGCTCCAGCAGCCGCTACGCACCCTCCCGCCGTTAAACTCACATCTGCCAATTTCGGAACGAGCTACACAACCTGTAACGTAACTGATAATACTTCGTTTACACCCACTGGAGCTCCTATTTCAAAGTAAGATAATCATGTCTTAAAATTATTTATATAATCACACAAGACGCGGCAAAGGTTTCTGTTCATCTCACCCAGAAATGCTATCTAATCACAATCTTGATTATGTGGAGCACCACAGCTGAATTGACACTAGTTTCAGTCAGTAACAAGAGCCACATCAGCCGTAGTATTACACATTTATTGTATTACAAGCAATTTAGTTCTTCGTACACCTTCAACTTGCAAAGTTGTGCTGAAATTATGATACCAATCGTCTCGTTGTCATACAGTGCCCGTAACCTATGGGTTCAATGCAACCTGCAACACGTTCAAAAACCCAATGAGAGATTTTCATATTCTGTCGTTCCTACAGTAAAAATGAACAGGATATGATTGCAGGAAATTTCATGTCGTTAAATTTTGTTCTGTGATACATATCTGCTGGACACCGCTGTTTTAGAGGCATTCAAGGAAAACACTACTGGGGCATTGTCTCCTACCACTGCATAAAAATTTCCTACTACACGAACCGTTCCCGATAGTCGGCATTTTTCGTCTCTGTTAATTGGACAATTGTGCTACCAGCGTAGTCGGCTATTTCGTTAACATTATTAATTTAGACTTAAGGATGGTGCAAGACAAAGAGCTTTGTAAAATTTCTGCTAAAACAAGTTACTTTGACAATTAGATCCTAATTTAACCATTAGGAGCACAGTAGTTTCGTTGTCAGAAGGCCGGAAGAATACAGTGATGTGCTTGTTTACTTGTTGTTGTTGTTGTGGTCTTCAGTCCTGAGACTGGTTTGATGCAGCTCTCCATGCTACTCTATCCAGTGCAATCTGCTTCATCTCCCAGTACCTACTGCAACCTACATCCTTCTGAATCTGCTTAGTGTATTCATCTCTTGGTCTCCCCCTATGATTTTTACCCTCCACGCTGCCCTCCAATACTAAATTGGTGATCCCTTGATGCCTCAGAACATGTCCTACCAACCGATCCCTTCTTCTGGTCAAGTTGTGCCACAAACTTCTCTTCTCCCCAATCCTATTCAATACTTCCTCATTGGTTATGTGATCTACCCATCTAATCTTCAGCATTCTTCTGTAGCACCACATTTCAAAAGCTTCTATTCTCTTCTTGTCCAAACTATTTACCGTCTATGTTTCACTTCCATACATGGCTACACTCGATACAAATACTTCCAGAAATAACTTCCTGACACTTAAATCTATACTCGATGTTAACAAATTTCTCTTCTTCAGAAACGCTTTCCTTGCCATTGCCAGTCTACATTTTATATCCTCTCTACTTCGTCCATCATCAGTTATTTTGCTCCCCAAATAGCAAAACTCCTTTACTGCTTTAAGTGCCTCATTTCCTAATCTAATACCCTCAGCATCACCCGACTTAACTCGACTACATTCCATTATCCTCGTTTTGCTTTTGTTGATGTTCATCTTATATCCTCCCTTCAAGACACGATCCATTCCGTTCAACTGCTCTCCAAGTCCTTTGCTGTCTCTGACAGAATTACAATGTCATCGGCGAACCTCAAAGTTTTTATTTCTTCTCCATGGATTTTAATACCTACTCCAAATATTTCTTTTGTTTCCTTTACTGCTTGCTCAATATAGAGATTGAATAACATTGGGGAGAGGCTACAACCCTGTCTTACTCCCTTCCCAACCACTGCTTCCCTTTCATGTCCCTCAACTCTTATAACTGCCATCTGGTTCTGTACAAGTTGTAAATAGCCTTTCGTTCCCTGTATTTTACCCCTGCCACCTTTAGAATTTGAAAGAGAGTATTCCAGTCAACATTGTCAAAAGCTTTCTCTAAGTCTACAAATGCTAGAAACGTAGGTTTGCCTTTCCTTAATCTTTCTTCTAAGATAAGTCGTAAGGTCAGTATTGCCTCACGTGTTCCAGTATTTCTACGGAATCCAAACTGATCTTCCCCGAGGTCTTGTTTACTTAAAGCTGCTAAAATCCACATAATTATTTGGTGATATTTACGTCAGCTTTAGAATCTGTAAATGCTCGACTAAGCTGGTGGCATAACAAGGCCACTCAATGAAGACCAAAATTATTCGAATATAGGAAATAATTCGTAGGAGTGAGTGTTATGAGGAAGATACTAGAAATTCTGACTGGGGGGGGGGGGTGTGGCGGGGGAGGGGCTGGGCGTGAGAGTGCGGGTGCGTCTTAAGCTCATTTCTGTTCGTTTTTCTTGAATAACTTGAAAATTGAGGCCTCTAGCGAAAAGGCATCTCAGTATAGACTTAAGTTACACTAATTTCCTCCAAAAGGACACATTCATTTCATTCTGTAGGACTAATGCTGTACTTTGTGCGTAGTGAATGACAGAATATGAAAATCTCGCACACAGTATTTGAAGGTGTTGTGGGTCGAATAAATTCCATCATTTAGGACATCTGAATCACCATGTATAATGTTAAAGAACAAATCCAGAAACAATGATCACAAATCACACACAGCATGCCACATCTGCTGTCCATATTTCCATCAGGTTGTCGGCAGAACGTTTGTCATCATTGTATCAGAATTTGGTCTTCAACATTATATACGACATCCACATTATGCATACCACGATTTTAGCACAGCTCAGGATACTGAAATATCTAGAAACGAAACTGTTTATAATGCAATAAGTGTGTGATGATTAAACTGAGCTGGCTTTAGTTATTTATTAAAACAAACTTATCGCCTGCTGCTTCGATTGCGTAAACTGTATGATTTGCACAGATTTTTGTTTTTTTATTGTTTTTTAATTGCATTTGCAGGTTGCAACATCCATTGCTCATGCGTATGTCTGCACACTGTGCAAACAATGTATCAGGTTTGCGAAAACTAAACTGCAGAGAGGGTATCAAAATTTCATAAAGCAATAATATGTATATAGTATAATAAATCATTTAATATAATTTGGTAATCACATCATTCTAGGTATACTTGAAAATGGCGATAAATGCCAAAACAGTCTGTCGTGAATAGATATTAGTCACTATAAGCAGTTATTCTGGTGCATTTTTCTTAGTAACACAGTTCTTCAAATAAGATCTGCCCCTTTTTTTAAAAAATATTTGATTCTTTTGCTATCATGCGCATTGTATATGAACAAGTCAGAAAGCTAGTAACCATGTACCTGGTCATTTGAAATGGATATGGAATCATATTTAAACTCGATATTTATTTTGTCATCAGTAATGATTAGTTGGCATAGTAGTTACAATAAAAATAATTTCATAAACATGTATTAGGTCTACTGAAAAATTAATGTATTAAATTCCAGATTCTCTTTTTATAGAGCTTTGACAAAGGTGATTTGATGTGGTGACTTTCAACTAGCTGACTTCATTTATTTCACAAATTGTATGATATTCTAAACATTTCACATTTATTAAGGCCGTAGAACCACAGTCTTTTCCAAATGCTTTTCTGACCAAAATGCGACTCTGTTGGAGGTTTTCGTTAATTGAGCGTTTTGAATTGTTATGGTAGTATTTCATCCCCTCAGACAAATTTAGTTATTGATAACCAACAAGTTACATACAAATTTTCATAGATTTAGCTTCATATATGTTTTAATATAATAACGAAAATTTCACGAAAATTTTCATCCCCTATTTCATGGTCTGAGTTGTTGAATTTCCAAAAACATTGACACAGCATTTTTTAATTTCCCACTCACAAGCCAAATAGAGATTTTCGTACATTTACCTCCAAAAATACTTCCATAATGAAGTATTTTCATAAAAAATTTCATGCCACATTTGATCCTTTTGGGACCTGAACTTCAAAAACACATGAACTTGTATTTTATTATTTCTGCCTGAGCAGCCAAATAAAACTTTTAATTTTAAAAATGCTTTCGTAAGGAAAGATTTTCAGATGAAGTTTCATCACACAGTTCTCCTCCTTAGGCATTGAATAAAAAATAAAATAAAATAAAATGAAATGAAATAAAAAGAAGCATTTTTTATTTCTACCCAAAAAGTCTAATGTCGGTTTTCATACATGTTGCTTTGAAATGCTTTGGTAATCAATTAATAATGATCTGTTCACAAAAAGCCTTTCACCCACTAGTTCACCCCCTAGGCAGTTGAATCTCCCAAAATGCTGATACACAAATATTCTTAAACACATGTTATTTTTATTTTTCATATAGAAACCAAATACCAGAATCCGTAGTTATAGCTTCAAAATTGTCTTAAAATAGCGATAAATTTTCAAAAATATTTAATCCTGTAACCTCAGGGCTGGAATTTCTAAACCTATCTTCTTAAACCATACCTAAATCATAGGATCAACATCTTGTCCCGAATTCAAGTTTCTATCCTCACTAGTTTGATCAGTCAACAAATCAATCACAACATTTCCTTTCATACATATAGCAGATTATCAACCAAAATTATAGAATTTCTGTGTCAAATGTAGCTGCGATACCATCAACAGTTTACCAAAAACTGCATTCTATCTCTTTTTGTGGCAGAGTTCATTCCTGTTGCAATTATACCACAGCAGATTCATGTCTTTGGACTAATTCATGGTCCTAAAGTACTTACGAAAATTCTATATATTTTCAAATTATTTTTTTAATGAAGGCTTCCATCAAAGAAGGTTTTGTGTGAGGCTTTTGGAAAAGTTTAATTAGCATAGGGGTAAAGTAATGCATCACATGAGACTTCTAGCATAGTAACAGTTATATTTTTCTGTTTACAAGTGGAGATGCTGTAGTTGTGAAGTTGACCATTCTGGAAAACGTTGTATGTTAATGAAACTGGCTGGTGTGGTTGATGTAAATTTCGTTTCAAAGGGTGCTGTACCACAGGCAAAGAAGAACAGACCTATTGGACTAGGAACAGAACGGCAATCATACGGAAAATCTTATAGTTTTACAACAGCTAAAGACATGCCTGAAAAACTACATCTACGGTGGTACATATAAGAATATTGTATATCATTATAAGATAAAAATTGTTCAGTGGAATAATTTCCTGGGTCTGGTCTTCGTTTAGGCAAAACAACTACTGGACAATTATACTTTTGTGCAACTATTGTGATTTGACAGGATATTTTACAGGAGTAGAGCATAAGCATACTGTTTGAGGTGATAGTTTTCTGTCTTTTGACTGTACATTTACATTAGCTGGGAAAAAAATAGAGCAATGAATGTTATGATTACCTATGAATGGAAACATGTAATATCTGAGGCTTTTTGAAGTACATCTTTCATTACAAAGGAAATAAGCAACAGTGACTTTGTGACCTAAAAGTTATTAGGTAAATGGTTGACTATCAATGCAGATGATCGAAGTGCAATGCATCTGCGTCATAGTCATAATGTTTTTCAACCATCGATATGTCGTTCTCGGTTACAAACAAAAGAGAAAACTATCTCAGGTTAACATCCCTATACCCATGTAATACCTGTGCAATCTCCTGAGCAAGTTGCAAGTGTCAATCATGGTCAGAACAGTGCTGTGTGTAATGCATTACGTTGTGTTGTGTGTTGGATAGTGGTAAACTTGTTGGTGCTTGTATGGTTGGTGCATTCTTTGGTGCATAAAAAGGTTCTTCCTCTATTGGTAACTTACCTTCTGGCTGAATAGTTGATTTTATTTTTCCTCTGTTTAATGTTTTCCTTGTTATTGTTTCTCGTTCATACCTTTTTGATTTGGATGTTAATTAGGTAAATATGCCGTATTATTTTATTATGTTAGATAACATATTCCATTAATACTTTCCATTATTTCTGCCACTGTAACAGTAAATTAATACATTTTTTGAAATACTGTTTTATTTCACAAAGTACTTTTATGGGAAGTACAACATTCATTCATCGAAAGCGATGTAAAATTAAGACCACTTTCCAAATATTGTGAAATATGCTAAATACATGTTGCTTTTGTATAATAAATACTGTACCATTTGATCATACACAATAAAGCATATAATTATTTAGTACCAAACCAAAAAATTGTGTTTACTTCCTGAAAAATTATGAAACTGTGATATGCAACCTTCTTTAAGTGAAGTAATACATTGGAACCCTATTTGTCTCTTTCACTGTACAACGTTTGGCCATACAAATTATTTATCCTATCAATTATACCTCTCTGTAAGATTTCGGTATTTATTAAATTAATTTACATAATATTTGCTGGAAATTGTTGTTCAGTAAACAGAAAAGTATTACCATATTCCAGAAACAAACTTAAATGTTTCTTAAGTAATTCCGGATGTTCTACAAGTTACACACACACACACACACACACACACACACACACACACACACACACACACACACACATACATATACATATATATATATATATATATATATATATATATATATATATATATATATATATATATATATATATACCTTTATATGTGGCATATTTTAGAATTCCAAGATTACTGCATTGGAAATTTATAAAGTATCTTTTACCGTTAGTTTCTTCCTTTTAATTTTGCAGCAGTGAAAGGAAATAAGTTTACGCAGATTTGTCAATTATACAAAAACTGGATGTGATTTTAGTCATTAATTTGAAAACTACAGCTTGTAAAACATACTAGCTGTTCGTGTTTTAATTAATGGTACTCAGTCCATGCCAAATGATCGATCTGTAAGTCGAAGTTTTATAGGCATCAGTTTTAATGCCAGTGAGCCTACAAGATGTCTATTATCTCAAAAAAGCGAGAGTAAAATTCTCTTTGTATTGCTAAAAAGCTGGATGACATTGTTATTGTTGTGTCAGTTTAAAATGTGAAACCTAACACGTTCTGTTATAGATTGAAAAAGTGTCTTGATTTTATCAGTAAAAAAGCCTGAGTAGTGAGTTCGACTCCTGGCAAAACGGCGACCACTATATCCCATGTTTCATGATATTATTATTCATCGAACTTTAGAAAAGTGATTTCTGTTTCCTTGCACTTTAAAAATGCACTGCAGCAACAATTTGAGGTGCACAATACGGATACAATACTGCAAGACATGATTCGGGGGTAAATTTGGAAAGAGGATCATCTCACTCACCAGGAGTCATCTTTGTAGTACCCTGAAACACCGCCACTAACCCTGACAGATGCCTCAGTGCGGAAAAGAAGGAAATTCCCCAAATCTCTGTAGGTATGCCGTATCCAGCTGAAGCCTCTCTTTCACAATTAGATCAACTAGATACATTGAACTGCAGAGATATAGAATGCTACATTGCACACACTATCTCAAATGGTCTCAGATGTCCCCTTTGGGACAAAGATCGAGTAATGTAGCGTACCAGTCGAAGTGAAATAGTATGGTTGTTTGTCACACCACGAATGTAACGGCGCAGGTCTGTGAAAATGGCTATTGGCATCATGCAAGATGAACGTGTGAGGCCTACTTTGGTCACCGATGAACCATCCATATAAATAAATATATAAATATTTGTTTGTTCCGTATCGTATATCTCCGACTACTCTTCACCAATTTTTGTCGAATTCTGACTCAATGTTGCATTCGAATACGAGTGTTTTGATGTACCCATTTTAATTACGTGTATTATAAAAATACATATGTAACAGATGCACTGAAAAGTTATTACCAAAATTCTTCTTAAGTTCTTGACCGATGTACTTCAGATTATAACATAACACTATCATGAACTTTCGAACAGACATTAAGTATATATTTTTAATGTATACAATACACATAAATGTAAAAAGAGGAAATATTGTATCCAAAAATGTAAAAAATATGCTCTGTACATTTACTTCTCATTTTTACACGTACGGACACATATAGGGCAGTATACATATACGTTATTACCAAACAGAAATATTATATTTATGGAAAATCAGCTTATCGTTAGATACTACTACAGAATCCGAATTTGCAATCACAAGGTCAGAGAAAAGGGGAATGTAACATGGTAGTAGTGTTAGGAAATGGATAGGGAAAACGGAAAGGGGGAGATGGAAAGAGAGAGGGGGCAGGAGGATTTAGATTGAGCAAGGCGGGCAGAAGGTGATGGACAGAGAGTGGGGGAACGAGGTCGTGAACACGGAGAGGCAGGAGTAGGAATAAGAAGGAAAGAAGATTGGGTTTAACCTCCCGTCGACATCTAAATGGTTCAAATGGCTCTGAGCAGTATGGGACTTAACGTCTGAGGTCATCAGTCCCCTAGAACTTAAAACTACGTAAACCTAACTAACCGAAGGACATCACACACATCCATGCCCGAGGCAGGATTCGAACCTGCGATCGCAACGGTCGCGCGGTTCCAGAATGTAGCACCTAGAACCGCTCGGCCACTCCTCGACATCTTAAATCATTACAGTCGGAATACAAGCTCGGATTGTGTCAAGGATGGGGAAGGAAATCTTTCGTGCACTTTAAAAGGAACTATACCGGCATTTCCCCTGAACGATTTAGAGAAATCAAGGAAAACCAAAGTCTGGATGGCCGGACGTGGGTTTTCAATCGTCTTCCTCCCGAATGGGAGTTGAGTTTGCTAACAACTGCGCCAATCTGCTCGGTTACAAGGAAAAGGACATGGACAGAGAGAGAGAGAGGAGAGAAGGAGATTAAGACGTACATCCAAATTCCAGACGTAATAGAAACATGTGCTTTCTCTTTTATTTTTTTTTCATTCAACCAGACTCAACCAAAGCAAGACTTGGCCGGGAACTATTAGTGCCGAGGTAAACGTTTTGGTTGTTGCACACGGTAATTCGCATGAGTGGTTCCATGTCACGGCAGGCGAAGAGAAAGAACGTCTAAGAAACTTCAATGGCCTGAACGACATCTCTCCATCACTAACACTCAGCGGATTAAAACACCTCACCGGACTGTCATGCACCCCACATCTCCCGCATCATTTGAAAAGAAGCAAAATCACCATTTTTCCGACCATGCCACCCGCTTACGGCCAAGTAATGTCTGGGTTATGCGCTGTTTGGCCCACTGAAGCCGTGCAGCTTCATGAGAAACTGTACAATACGGATTTTTTTCGAGATAACAAATTCCAAATGGCAATTTCACGCACATCCCTCCGCAGTATTCGCTCATAAACTGGCTCTTTTCTACCAGTGTTCATTGACTGTAGTAAATTCGATATTCGTCGATCTAGCTTCACAATTCTCTCTGGTCTCTCTCACTTAGGATAGTTTTACGAATAATGTTCCGATACTGAGTTACATGACTACTTGCAGCATAGTGTTTGTCGTTGACACGGGTATTGTGCGCTGACGCATCAAAATGCCGAACGGCTTTTCGTTGTGATCGTGGACACAACAGTGATAGCTGCTTTCTGTCATCCTACTCTGGAATATTAGTGCCATAATTCGATGTATCGGAATGGCGTAGGCACGCCATTTCTCTGCCATAGCTTACGTCCCCGGTGGAGGGTAAATTTATCTCCTGATACTAGTTTCACACCAACTACACTGTTCTTTTAGACAGTGTCCGAGGAGATTATTGATGAATGTTTCGTTATTATACGATTGAAATATTCATGTAAAATGTGCGTGTAAGGCATATGCCACTACCTTTGAGAACTGCAGACCCTTCCAAATAAATACGAGACACGTAGCTAACAAATCCGTAGATCGCAGCGTCGACAGTGCCTTCAGGTACGAGTACTGATGCTGCGTATATTTACAATTTACAGCTACAATTGTCTTGATGCCTTAATTTTTACTAGCTAGTTAAAGCGGTAGAGAACTTGCTTGGGGAGTGGTAAGGTACCGGAAACACAAATAAAACTTATTCAAACAAATTTCGGGCTTGCAGCCAATCTCCGTCTGATTCAAATTGTTCAAATGTCTCTGAGCACTATGGGACTTAACATCTGAGGTCATCAGTCCCCTAGACTTAGAACTACTTAAACCTAACTAACCTAAGGACATCACACACATCCATGCCCAAGGCAGGATTCGAACCTGCGACCGTAGCAGCAGCGCAGTTCCGGACTGAAGCGCCTAGAAACGCTCGGCCAAGCTGGCGGCTCCGTCTGATTCATAGCAGGATATTTCGACTGGACACCTGGCAGTCATTTTCAGGTGAGCCATCGAGGACTGACGTATTCTTGCTCTGTTCACAACGCACAGCATGTGTTCCGCGCGTCAAAATTCGGACCACTTGCTGGCGGCAGCGCCCCTCGCTGGTGGAACCGCGAAATTCTGCTGTCCTCTGCGTTATCGCTCGCCGCGGCCGTAGGCGCACTCTGTCGTCTTTGATTAGAACAAACGGCGGAGATGGTGGGTTTCCACGCACAGTCCAACTGGCAGCTGTTATCACACATCGTCAGATCTTCCTCCAGGCGTATTCCCACGGATTGTATAATAATGGAGTCCCAAAAGTGTGTTGCAGTGATCAGAACTATAGTTCTGTCATAGTCCAATGAATGTCCAGTGGAGATACACTGTTCGGCAACAGTAGACTTGATTGGTTGCAAAATTCGTTTGCACAACAGTTTATCAAAAACAATCTGGGAAAAATATACCTTGAAGGGGATCACGAAAACAACATATTATAGTTTAACAATCTGCAGCACAGGTACCAAACACGAAGCAGAGGTCCAGGACAACCAATTGAAACGGCGTAAGGCAAAATGGCAAGTGATTTGTACAGTGAAACCGAAAAAACTTAATGTTTTGAAGTGTAGCAGTACAGAAAGTGACAAACGAAGGCCAACCAAATTTCTATGCTCTCGTCAGTTGCTGCTAAAAAGTTAACAGTCTTGCACTTGGTATATAAACTGAGAATCTAAGCCAGCTAGAGTGGCCGTGCGGTTCTAGGCGCTACAGTCTGGAACCGAGCGACCGCAACGGTCGCAGGTTCGAATCCTGCCTCGGGTATGGATGTCTGTGATGCCCTTAGGTTAGTTAGGTTTAATTAGTTCTACGTTCTATGCGATTGATGACCTCAGAAGTTAAGTCGCATAGTACTCAGAGCCATTTGAACCATCTGAAAATCCAATAACAACCAAGTAACAATATTAGTCATTGCAAAATTGGCTTAAGGTCAAACAAAAGGCATGTTTCATGGTAAACTAAAATAATTAAGTTGCAAGTTGGTACATTACAATACAGTACAGTTAACAAAGTAAGGGTACAAGTCGAATCCAAAATTATTCTCATCAAATGCTCCAATGGCTTAAGTCCCAGTAATAAAAGAATACCATAATAAGGAATGCAACTGCAATGAGAATACAAAGAACAATTATAGATGAAGAAAATAAATGCTGGAACCACTGTTCGTTCTTCGCAGATCCACAAAATGACCGAAGGCCCACTAAAATCTACTAACAACGATGAATCAAAAATAAAATATTAAATTTACTATAAGTTTTCATACACTTAACTTTAGCAGGATTCAGACAAGTAAAAACAAGAACAGGTTAACTGAATTAACGGCCTTTCACGATTGAAACAAGTTTTACAGTCGGTGCGGGAGCTTCAGAGTTTGCCTGAAATTCGCCAAAGGCGCAAGAAATCCCCTGGTAAGCACACAGTTAAAAAAAATTTGAAAGACACGTTTATCAACGTTGGGTATGATAAATTTGTTTTCATTCATCCAGTACATTTGATCTTGTAGCAGGACTTGACATCTTCGATTTCAACGTGTGCAATAGCTTAAATAATTCGCCATCAGTTCCCCGTGTCACGCTGTACGGTGTCAGGTGACCTCTCAGAATGATGTGATTACCGGTGTGTCAGTGTTTCCTAGCAGTGAACACATATGACATTTTAGGGTGTTATATTCAACCAAGCACATACGATGCGACATATTAATGGAATTAAAGATGGAAGTACGAACTTTTTGATCCAAAATCTATAGACTTCCCGTCGTGTGGCAGCAGATGCTAATGTTGCCTATCTGTCATCGATGGGCTGTAGATACACTACAGAGAGACAGGTCAGTACACAAGGCGAGACCCCAGATCACCGACAAATTACAACCCCTTGTGTAGACCGATATCCTGTCGTCTCTTTGTTGCGACTCACTGCTAGACGATGTCAGAAAGGCCAATGGAGCTGCTGCGTCACATGAAACTGTAGTGAGCAGGTTACGGAAAGGACCGTACGACATACACTTGTTCGACTATCTGCCTGACACGATAACGTCTTGCAGCTGGTCTTTAGTTACGCCGTTCCCACGTCAACTGACAACTTCGTCACTGGTGAAAGGTGTTATTCACAGAGGAGTCTAGATATCCACTAACAGAAGGTGATGTCCGTGTACGAGCGTGGATATCCGCGATGAGCGGTACCTTACAAATGATGTCCAGGAAGTGGGCAGCTGCCCAAGGTTCTATCGTGCTTTTGGGAGGCTTCAATGTCGACAGCAATACGAATCTTGTCATTGTCCTTGGTTGCCTTGTCGGCAGGCAGTACATCGAAGATACGGTGTTGGACCATGTGGTGGCCCTGAATTCATTCTAATGCCGGGGCCCACGTGGAGGGCGTCAGCAGGAATGTCCTGTGAAGCCGGGAGATCGAGGTAATGAAATGGCCGACGGTGAGTCCCGGACTAAAACGTATGAGGGACATGTTTGACAGACGTGTTTGTGGTCGTCCCGTTCTAACACTGACTCTCCAAGAATTCTCATGGGCACTCATTGAAGACTGGGAATGGATACTACAGGCTGACCTCCATCGACTCGTAAGGGCTATGCCACGTAGGTGTCAGGCAGTGATAAACGCTCACACAGAGCTTACACGTTATTGAACCTCTCAAAGTCAAATGAAACATACCCAGGATGACGGCATGAACAATTTTTTCTCTTTGTTCTCGACACATGTCGGATATTTCACGTGTTTTAGTGTAAACGATCGAGATTGTAATGATGTTTTGTTATGCACTTAATTTGTGAAAGATAATGTTTTAAATCCTCAATTATACATCAGTGGAGTACAGCAGACACCAAAAGGCATGTTCCCCTAATTCTTTGCAGCAATTTGTGTCGTCATATTTACAACAGAATGACAAAGCAAACAACTGGCTAACTTGTATTCAACCATATCGCCTTTAGGTTGCATTTCTTAGACGTATAAATATTTTAAAAAAGTTTACATAAAATAACGCACAATCTAAATAAGTGAAACATTTCATAAGCCGACAGAGAATCACACAATGGCAGTAGTCAATCAAATACCCAAAAAGAACAGACAAAGCCCGTGGGCAGCAAGGTAAACACTGGGACGACAAATAATATCATTCAGGCGGCCCGGTTCTAACAGGTAATAAATGGCAAGCAATACGGGCTTGATGTAATCAGCTGACCATCTGCCTTACGAAACCATGTAATTTTAAGAGTCGTGTAGCAAAACTGTTTGATAAATGTCATCGGATTCATTAACGCATACATTAAAGTCCCTGACAAACAGTTCGTTAAATAATGGCTGAATTGTCCTGCAAAATATACCTGTCAGCAGAATTAAAAATCACTCAACATAGATATAAGCCAATAAACAAGCTTCAGTAGGCCAAAATATAAAATCAGCTGGGCCAGCACAAAGGGTTCAACAGATCTTGAACGAAATGTCAAAATGAGCGGAGGCTTAGAACTTCATATTATCACTTTTTTTGTTAAAATGCAAGTGACGATATAATAGGTAATAAAATACGAGGCACCTTAAAGAAAACTAGCAAGCATGGCATGAAAGATCACGCCATGAATTTTACAGGCGAAAATTAAGGAAGGCGCCTTGAAGATATTACAAGTCACCCACGCCGTTCAGTAATGTGACAACAAACATGATACATGTTCTCCACAACTTACGAAAAATTGCCTTACATGAAAAACACGAACGAGCAACTTTTGTCACAACACCGCACAGGAGTAATATCACAAATATCAACTAGACGCGAAAGGAACCAGGATGTAGTTATTAAGCACTAAATTGATGCCTGTGGTCAAAGGACCTCACCATGGATCACAGTAGAATGCACAGGCAACGCTTCCACCTAGTAGACTTCCTTCCTCCAACGGTCGAGTGCAGGCTAGGTAAATTCCCAAATGGCGTGATAGAGCCGAAAACGCTGCACAGGTGACGCCGCCGCCTTCCAACAACGTTCGGATTTGTGCACGTTCTTTCGGCCAGGTGTCCTCTGGTCTCCCAGCAACGGTACAGAGAGGAGCCTCCTCAAATACAGTCGACACTACAAAAGACATCGTACACGCACGGCACACATATCTCTCTGTAGAGAGAAGACGCTGCTGGAGACAATTTACCTAACTTTTGCAAGAATTCCAAATTGGACAGACACCCTAACAACGTTGTCTTCTGACTGACACTCAGTATGTGCAAGAAAAGTTGGCAGCAGCTCTTTCTCTTACAGTAAAATTGGTAAAAATCAATGCAGTTAACTCTTTCTTTGTAGATCCTCAATTTATTAAATTATTTGTTTTGTGCCAGCGTCTGTCATAATTCTCAATATAGCCTCTTGTAGAGGTTGTTGACATTCCATCCGAATAAGTCGTATCAACTATAGTTTATTTTCCGTTTCGGATGTGTTCAAAACTGTCCAAAATAATGGTTTATATTTTGTATAATTTCAAGAACATTACATATTTCTCCGTTTAGATTTTCGACAAATTTTGCAACAGCACATTAAACATATAACTTGCATCATCCCATTATTCTCCGAACTACAACAACTTCACAAAAGACAAATCTGTTTTAGCTTGATATTTTCGATATATGCACAAGAAGCCCTTCGTAACCTGTGTTGCCTTTTAGACATCAGTCACTTCACCAAATTACTTAGGTCCACCTTCTATGCTAAATGCCATTCGTTACACAAAACCATCACTTACGGAAATGAAGACAATTTTCAGCTTCAAGTGTCATGAAACTGATCTAATTCAACAGTGTGTTTCTATAAACGATGTAACTGAGTTTACCAGTCTTAGCACCAAAGATGAAATGAACTCTGATAACGTTAGTGGCTTTGACGCCATGCCCCACAACAATACAAAAACGGAGAACAACTGGTATCTGATTTGCCAATGGTGTACGAAATCAGTTACATTTGTTCCCATTCATCACATTTATACGTCATTGTCATGAAGTGTAAAATATTTAGATCCGTTTAAGGGTATGGATTGCTCACGTAGTTTATTATTTTTGTAGCGATTCGCAAATAAATGTCTCTTCCGGATTTGGGAAGTAACAGGAGCCTAAAACTAGTCGAAACACGAAAACAAAAGACTTCTCCTGGGGCAGATAATAGGTCTTCTAAAACTTACTATCTCTCGACAAAAGAAAAAAAAGCTGAAAGTGAACGTTTCGAAGTGAATCATGAACCGAGAAATATCAAACCACCGTTTTAAACGTGATATGTTAATATCACATTATAAAATAATTGTATGAGGAACTACACCAGAAAAAGACTTCAAACCAATATCGAGAAAAAATCATTACGGAAAGTTTATACTATATTAAGTGAAAGGCTGCTGAGATTTTCAGGAACGGATACTTAACAGTGGAAGCAGCAACAGTGAGAAAAACGTGCTACAGGTGTGCGGATGCAAGAAAATGATTAGTAAAAAATAGTATCAATTTTGGTGAAGTCAAGAAACCAAACAAATGGGTGATAAGCTAAAACTTATAATAAAAATGTAACGCAATTTCGATTTCAGTTACATAGGGGAACAACTGAAGAGCCTGTAATTTGTAACGGTATCACATGCAGGAATCAATTTTTCTCCGCTCCCCTATCTCAGTTTACGCGCACAAGATATGTGGGGATTTATGACAGAAGATTCAGCATGTAGGCACGGATACGAGACGAGAGAACATATTTTCTTGCGCTTTTCGTAAAAATCCTCGCTGGCACGCATAGCATACGTTTACAGTGCGACATCCCATGTGGCCGATACGAGAAAATTTACAGTCGCTCCGGGAGTTTAGCGGGGAAAACGAATTTCTAGTGACATCTACCGGCCAAGTTCGTATTACGTCTACAAACTTAAAACGAAAAGTTTCGGTTCTTGTTAAACAGCAGAATGAGCAGGCGTCCCCGTTTCTTGAATTGTCATTCATCCTACGGCAATAGTTCTTGTGACAATTGCGCTGCAGTAACATACTGATTCAGCTGTTAAATGTTATTCATCTTATTAGTTGCTGTTTCGTATTTCGTAACTGCTGTCAGTGTCATGGTCCAAAGTCTGTTGCTCAACTTCAGAGAACTCTCCCGTTATATATGTTGTTACTGTAATGTCGTGTAAATGTTTGTTTCTTTGTTGCGCTGTGTATGCTATACGGCTCGTCACATTATACAGAAATGTAAAGTCTCCTTTCAGCACACAGTATTGCATGTCAAAAACAAATTGTGACCGTAATACGTGCAAGGACTTTAATAAATATTAATTACGTTACATATCAATTACAACAATAGTTACAAGAATGTGATATTATTACCCAGCAGCACGCACACTTTTCTAGTTACACTTTTGGACTGGCAGCAGCTCAGTAACGGAAATTCACTTACATAATACCATTATTCTTCCTGAGGCACGCTTATCTCAATGTGTATATCCAGAGCCCCTGCAACAGTTTTGATGCACTCCAGAGAAAATGCGATTGGTAAGCTTGCTCTTCGAGCTCAGTATCAGTATGGGACGAAGAAATACACTCCTGGAAATTGAAATAAGAACACCGTGAATTCATTGTCCCAGGAAGGGGAAACTTTATTGACACATTCCTGGGGTCAGATACATCACATGATCACACTGACAGAACCACAGGCACATAGACACAGGCAACAGAGCATGCACAATGTCGACACTAGTACAGTGTATATCCAGCTTTCGCAGGAATGCAGGCTGCTATTCTCCCATGGAGACGATCGTAGAGATGCTGGATGTAGTCCTGTGGAACGGCTTGCCATGCCATTTCCACCTGGCGCCTCAGTTGGACCAGCGTTCGTGCTGGACGTGCAGACCGCGTGAGACGACGCTTCATCCAGTCCCAAACATGCTCAATGGGGGACAGATCCGGAGATCTTGCTGGCCAGGGTAGTTGACTTACACCTTCTAGAGCATGATGGGTGGCACGGGATACATGCGGACGTGCATTGTCCTGTTGGAACAGCAAGTTCCCTTGCCGGTCTAGGAATGGTAGAACGATGGGTTCGATGACGGTTTGGATGTACCGTGCACTATTCAGTGTCCCCTCGACGATCACCAGTGGTGTACGGCCAGTGTAGGAGATCGCTCCCCACACCATGATGCCGGGTGTTGGCCCTGTGTGCCTCGGTCGTATGCAGTCCTGATTGTGGCGCTCACCTGCACGGCGCCAAACACGCATACGACCGTCATTGGCACCAAGGCAGAAGCGACTCTCATCGCTGAAGACGACACGTCTCCATTCGTCCCTCCATTCACGCCTGTCGCGACACCACTGGAGGCGGGCTGCACGATGTTGGGGCGTGAGCGGAAGACGGCCTAACGGTGTGCGGGACCTTAGCCCAGCATCATGGAGACGGTTGCGAATGGTCCTCGCCGATACCCCAGGAGCAACAGTGTCCCTAATTTGCTGGGAAGTGGCGGTGCGGTCCCCTACGGCACTGCGTAGGATCCTACGGTCTTGGCGTGCATCCGTGCGTCGCTGCGGTCCGGTCCCAGGTCGACGGGCACGTGCACCTTCCGCCGACCACTGGCGACAACATCGATGTACTGTGGAGACCTCACGCCCCACGTGTTGAGCAATTCGGCGGTACGTCCACCCGGCCTCCCGCATGCCCACTATACGCCCTCGCTCAAAGTCCGTCAACTGCACATACGGTTCACGTCCACGCTGTCGCGGCATGCTACCAGTGTTAAAGACTGCGATGGAGCTCCGTACGCCACGGCAAACTGGCTGACACTGACGGCGGCGGTGCACAAATGCTGCGCAGCTAGCGCCATTCGACGGCCAACACCGCGGTTCCTGGTGTGTCCGCTGTGCCGTGCGTGTGATCATTGCTTGTACAGCCCTCTCGCAGTGTCCGGAGCAAGTATGGTGGGTCTGACACACCGGTGTCAATGTGTTCTTTTTTCCAGTTCCAGGAGTGTAGTTTTCACCGTTTACTTAACCACGTGGGGTAACCTTTAAGAATTGGTGAAATAATGAAGGACGAGGTACAGTTCATTTATGGTGTTAGCTTCAGTTTAGATACGAATGAATACGATTGCAAGGTTTCAACAGCGTTATTAACCTTATCCTCTGCGACGAATTGAATAGATGCTGATCAGTGAGCTCTTGGAGTAGCATTTAAACCTGTTCAGTTGTCCTGATTAGAAATTTCGTTAGCATGGACACGCTTCCAAACAATGAGAGGAAAACATAACAAATCACGTATTTGAATTTCGTATGCAACTGTAGTAAGAGAAGGTTTACCACTTAATCGTTGAAACGAATCTTGCAAACAGTAACACGCAGCAAAACACTGATTCAAATGGTTCCATAACGACGAATTGAAGGTAACAACGATACAGGTATGCAGATTGCGTGCATCTCACGATCAGCATAACACCATAGAGTAGGAGGCGGAGAAACATCGTAAAAGAGTTACTTACGTTGGAACAATGGTTGAGTTCTCTGACGAGTTGTGAGTTATTTTTAACACTGATAGTCACTGCTTTTAATATCGACACAGAGTGGAAGATACCAGCTTTGGTTCGCCAGACATTCCATCATAGTTTTAGTAGAATATGGTGCAGACAGACATCAGCAATGGCGAACATGCACAAGGCCTCATAAGCTTCTCTGATTACCCGTAAAACTGACAACCGGGTATTCTTCAGTTTTATATTGAAGAACGATAGTGGCTTTGGCGATGTTTTTCCTTTCTTTGAACTACAGTTACAATCTCAACTAAAATAATTTAGTAACTTTTGGCCAGATCTGGAACTAACTCTCCTTGAGTGGCACCAACACATACGATAATAAATCATCTCTTTTAGAACTCAGAGCAGACTCAGGAGAATAAAGTGGATTTGGTTTCACTCTATAACCACGTACCTGCCTTTCAGGAATGTAATTATTTAGCCTCTTTCATTGTAGAATTAATATACATGCGCCTCCTATATCTGATACGGAAGAATAGCAATATTTACACAGTATTTTTGGACACTTACAAGATTTGAGGCGTCAAATACGGAATTTAATGCTAAGACAGAGATTGCGACACCAGATTCTTAACCGCTAAACATTTTGTAAACGTAGGCTTCCACGTCGTTGTAACACGCAATAAAATTCTTCTGTGATTGTGACCGCATGTGTTGACTGCAAAACATTTTAGATCTGTTGAAGGGTATGAATAGCTCACTTAGTTCATTATTTCGGTAACAATTCACAAATCCTTACTTGTTACAAATCAATGTGTCTTCCGAATTGGGAACGTAACCGATGTGTAACCGATGTCAAAGACTAGTCGAAATATGAAAACAAAAGACGCCTATTGAGGCAGATTGGGGCTTTCTAAAAAAATTACTATCACTCAACAAAAGTAGAAAGATCTGAAAATGAATTTCAGGTATACCCAGACATCTACTGGTAATACATAACCTCATCACTGGTAAACATACGTCCATCGTTCGTTTCTTCATTATCAGAAAGTTTGCGTACTTGAGGTGATACGATGACTGCGTCAGTGGCTTCTTCAGTCCAAAATTTCTCAACAGCAGTTATAATTCCGTATCAGTTTGTAATCTGTCCGTGTAGGAAGCAATTTTTAAATTCTATAACAGAAAAATATGACAAACAATATAATCTAAACATCAAACATTATTTTTACGAAAAATTAAATATTATAAGAAGTTCGAAAGTCATAATAGAATATTATAATACAATGTTATTTCAACGAAGGTCCGGTGCTTCAAAGGTATTCTTGTTAAAACACATACTTAGATATAATTCTTAAATTTACAGAGGTTTTCATCTGCAGAACACTGTACTGGCTACAATGATTCAATAATAATTCTTGTCCTTGACTGCACGGATGATGACTTGTCACAGAATAGATCTAAACTAGACAGCTCCCAGCGTCGTAGGTTAGACACTGGACTCGCATTCGGGAGGACGACGGTTCAATCCCGCGTCCGGCCATCCTGATTTAGGTTTCAATGATTTCCCTAAATCGCTCCAGATAAATGCCGGGATGGTTCCTTTGGAAGGGCACGGCCGACTTCCTTTCCCATCCTTCCGTAATCCGATGAGAGCGATGACATCACTGTCTGGTCTCCTTCCCCAAAAACAACCCAACCACCCCAGCGTCGTACCTACACTATGTACATAAACCAATCACAGTGGTGCCATGGGTCTAAGTTCAGTCAAAAACATACATGTGTATCCGTCATATATATGCAGCATACTTGAAAATGCACATAGAAGTTGCATTAAACGTATTTTAACACTTGAAATAAATTATAGAAAAATATAGAAATGTTTTAGCGATTTATTTTTTGCTTTCACGAAATTTTAGACTAATTGTGAAATATAAACAAGTAGACCGGGAGCTTGCGAATGCGTTTTAAACACGTGCGTGATGAGTGTTTCATAGTAATTTCATTTTGACTGTATTTTATAAAGTCCAATTTCGTGTTGCACGTACATACCACTGAGGAAAAATTTGTAAAGTAAATGGATTACAACAAACCAAATAAAATCTTAATCTTGCAACTGAGGTATTGTTTTGTTAGGATACATGTGCAATGATCAGGAGACAATAGTCTTTGCGAATGAATCAAAAGTACAGAGGTCCCGGTAGCAGCTTACTAATAAGATGATTAATGGAAGTTGTATTTCATTCCACATGTTTCTCTTGACCCGAGATTCACAACTATTATCCAGCGTCAGTGATAAAATCTGACTGCAGTTTCTACAACTATTGCGAATTTTATCATTGATGTATTTGATTACTGGGCAATATTGTGATGGATTGTGATGTGAATAATGTTCATAATACGACAAAGTTCATAAACTAGAATCAGTCTTTTCAGAAATTGTTTCAATAGATAAACTTGGGTAGTTAGACTTTACCATTGATGTCACACAGCGCAACAAGTAAGGCCGGCCGGTGTGGCCGGGTGGTTCTAGGCGCTACAGTCCGGAATCGACCGCTACGGTCGTTGGTTCGAATCTTGCATCGGGCATGGATGTGTGTGATGTCCTTAGGTTAGTTAAGCTTACGTAGTTCCAAGTTCTAGGGGACTGATGACCTCAGATGTTAACTCCCATAGTGCTCAGAGACATTTGAGCAACGAGTAATGAAAATGAAACTGAAGTTCTACCTAACGTGGAACCTGCTAAAATGAAATGTTAGCACCTTTTGGAGAAAATCAAGTAACAGTGCTTATCGTAGATCGCTTGAGCAACGGAAGGCACCTAACGACTGGAAAAAAGCTCAGGTCATTCCCGTTTTTAAGAAAGGCGGTAAGACAGATCCGCACAATTATAGACCTATATCGTTGACGTCACTCTGCTGTAGAATTGTGAAACATGTTTTATACTCAATAATTATGACGTTCTTGGGAAATGAACATCTCCTCTATAAAAAATCAACACGGATTCCGCAAACAGAGATCCTGTGAAACTAAGCTCGCTCTGTTACTCGATGAAATCCACAGTGGAGTGGACAATGGCGCTCCGGCTGATGCCGTGTTCCTTGATTTCAGTAAGGCGTTTGACACCGTCCCGCATTGCCGTTTAATGAAAAAAATACGAGCTTTCGGAGTATCGAAGAGAACCTGCTATTGGATTAAAGATTTTCTTGCAGATACAACTCAACATGTCGCTCTAAACATAACTAAATCGACAGATGTAAAGGTAACATGCGGTGAACCACAGGGAAATGTGATAGGACCGTTGCTGTTCACAATATATATAAATGATCTAGTAGAATGCGCCGGATTCTCTATAAGTCCATTCAAAGATGATGCAGTTGTTCATGCCAAAGTAGTAACGTCAGATGATAGTAAGTATTTATAGAACGACCTGCAGAGAACTGATGAATGGTGCAGACTCTGCCAGTTGACGCTGAAGGTAAATGAATGTAACATGTTGCGCTTACATAGGAAAAGAAATCCACTACTGTACAGCTACACTATTGATGACAAACAGCTGGAGACAGCATCTGCCGTAAAATATCTAGGCGTAACTAACCAGAGCGACCTTACGTGGAATGACCATATGAAACAGATAGTGGGAAAAGCAGACACAAGATGGAGATTGAAGGGAAAAATCATAAGGAAATGTAACTCATCCACGAAGGAAGTGGTTAATAAGGCACTTGTTCGACCAAGTCTTGAGTATTGTTCATCTATCGGGGATCCCTATCAGGTAGGACTGATAGAAGAGATAGAGAAGATCGAACAAAGAGCGGCGCGTTTCATCACGGGATCGTTTAGCTGGTGAGAGAACGTTACGGAGATGCTAAACAAACTCCACTGGCAGACGTTAGAAGAGAGACGTTGTGCATCAAGGAGAGATTTACTACTGACATTTCGGGACAGCACTTTTCAGGATGAGGCAGACAACATATTGCTTCCCTCCACATACATATCGCGTATTTACCACGAGGAGAAAATTCGAGATATTAGAGCCAATGCAGAGGCTTATTGACAATCATTGTTCTCATGCACTATTCGCGAGTGGAACAGGGTTTGAGGGATCAGGTAGCGGTACCGAAAGTATACCCTCCGTCACACACTGTTAGGTTGCTTGCGGTGTACAGCACAAAAGTGTACAGGCCGAATCCGTCTGTTGGCTGACGGAGACCGCCGACAATGGAAGTGGGTCGTAATGTGCAATAGGCCGACGTCTATCCAGACAATAACACAAGAATTCCAAACCGCATCATCATCCACTTCAAGTACTATGACAGGAAGGAGGTGAGAAAACGTGTATTTCATGGTCGAGCGGCTGCTCATAAGCCACACATCATGCCGGAAATTGCCAAACGACACCTCACTTGGTGTAAGAAGCTTCAATATTGGGTGACTGAACAGTGGAAAAACTTTGTGTCGACTGATAAATCTCAGTACACCATGTGACGATGCGATGGCAGGGTGTGGGTATGGCGGATCCACGGTGAATGTCATGTGCCAGCGTGTGTAGTGCGAACAGTAAAGTTCGGAGGCGGTGGTGTTATGGTGTGGTCGTGTTTTTCATAGAGTGAAGGTTGACCGCCTTGTTGTTTTGCGGGGCACTATCATGACACAGGATTACGTTGATGTTTTAAGCACCTTATCCACTGTTAAAGAGCAATTCGGGGATTGCATCTTTCAACATGATCGATTCATAATGCACGGCCTGAGACGGAGTGGTTATACGACAATAACGTCCCTGGAATGGATTGGCCGGCACAGAGTCCAGACCTGAATCCTTCAGAACTTCTTTGCTATGGCCGGCCGGGGTGGCCGAGGGGTTCTAGGCGCTACAGTCTGGAACCATGCGACCGCTACGGTCGCAGGTACGAATCCTGCCTCGGGCACGGAAGTGTGTGATGTCCTTAGGTTAGTTCGGTTTAAGTAGTTCTAAGTTCTAAGGGACTGATGACCTCAGAAGTTAAGTCCCATAGTGCTCAGAGCCATTTGAACCAGTACTTTGCTATGTTTTGGAGCGCCGACTTGGTGCGAGGCCTCACCAACCGACATCAATACCTCTCCTCAGTGCAGCACTGCGTGAAGAATGAGCTGCCATTCCCTAAGAAACCTTCCAGCACTTGAGTGAACGAATGGCTGCGAGAGTGGAAGTTGTCATCAAGGCTAAGGGTGGGCCAACACCATATTGAATTCCCGCATTGCCTACGAAGGGTGCGGCGTACTTGTAAGTCATTTTCAGCCAGGTGTCCGGATACTTTTGATCACATAGTGTAGCTGTTCAACCATAATTGATGGCACGGCCTCACCGTTTTACTTCCGCCGATACCACATCTCTCACCTTCCTAAGTTGACGGAAATTCCCTAGCATATTTAGCGGAACTAGCACTCCTTGAAGAAATAATAATGAGGAGGCATACTCCAGCAACAGCCTGGAGAGTTGTTTCATGGCTCAGTAAGTCATAAACAGCAACCAGACAGAATCAGCCTCAGACAGGAGAGGCATAAGACGTACCAAGTGTGAAAATAATGGAATATTGGCCTGTTCACGTGGCCTGTGCTAGATTCAAGAAGGAGGCGCTTGGATGATGATGCATTAGCAAAGTTACTGATGTATGCCACCAAAACACTTGTTACTCGTCAGTTCCGCCAGATTGTTTGTAAACGTTGTCGGAAAATATTGCAAATTACGCAACAATCTCAGTAACGATGTCTGATTCTGGACGGTGGATCCCAAGAGGTGGGTTGCCCTCGGGGATCCCCCGTTGGCCGCGACGCCCCGCGGGCAATCGATAAACCTTTGCCCACCCCACCTCGCCGCCGCGGGCGCCGACGCCGCCGTCTTCACGCTAATGGATTTTTATTGCCCCAGCTGTCATCGACTCTTCATTGGAAATAGAAAATAAGACGCGGCGCCGCGGAGATAAAATAACACAGAATTCAATTTACGAGGCGTCCGGAGAAGCCAGGCAAAAAATACCAGAATACAGCGAAAGACACTCTGCAGCGCCTTTGCAATTTACTTACAACTCCCCGTACACGAATACGCTTGCCTTCTTGCTCAATGACAAAAGGCTGTTTAACAACCTATGACATTATGTTGTAGTCTGGCTACTGTTTGCACCCATTACGTTTTCGATCCCAGAAACTTTTTATATAGTTCTGTAAATAGTAGAAAGCTGGCTTAATACTCGCGCTATTCCAAGAATGAAACTTTTCACTCCGTTCGTAAAAAAAGAATTATTAAAACATGTGTATTGACAGTGCTTCGTCCCTTCTCAGGCAGCAATGAAAACAAATAACTTTAATATAAAAGAGTGTAGCTTGTAATGATCCTATCATCAACAGATCTGCAGATACACTTAACAACAACAACTTTGTATTGGTTCAAATTACGAACGAAGTGTTACACAAATATGGTTACAATAGCAGCAGGCTGTTGGAGAATATTTTATTAACTGATCATTATTATTATACCAACAATGAGTGACCAGAGTTGTCTGTTTCACTGTTGATGCCTTTACATTCATTGCAATAGGACTATAATCAGTGACCAACACATCTTTTCAATTTTTCACCGGCGGCGCGGGTGGCCACGCGGTGTATTGCGTCTTGTCACGGTCCACGCGGTTCCCGCCGTCGGAGGATCGAGTCCTCCCTCGGGCATGGGTGTGTGTGTTGCCCGCAGCGTAGGTTAATTTAGGTTAGATTAAGGGGTGTGTAAGCTTAAAGACCGATTATCTAAGCAGTTGGGTCCCTTAAGATCTTACCACTCTTTTTTTCAATTTTTCACCACAGTGTCGTAAACTTATGAGTCTTTTTTCTTCTTCTTCCTCTTCTTTTCGTCAAGGATTATGCTTATACCTTTTTCTGTCCTCATGAAAGCTATATTAGCCTTGTTTATGCTGTATCTATTTCCGATAGTTTGTTATATGTCCGACCATATTTCTTACCCACATTCTTTAAAAACGCTCCCTCCACTTTCTTATTCTGTATTCCATTCCTTCATTCACGCAAAAAAACATATACTTCTTTCATTATTACCGAATTCTTTATCTGATCTCTCAGATTACATCCCTTAAATTTCCTTAAGAATTTAATTTCAGCTTACCGCATCCCCCTCTGCTCTTAGTTATTATCCAGGTCTCACTTCTGTATGTTGCCAGTACTTTGTAGAATTTTGTCTAAGTGTCTTTCCTGGTTTCACTGGCTAATGTTCTATGTATAGGGCCACATACAATTTGAAACTTGTATATGGAGTTGTTGATTATCATACGACTTGTGTCACATCGTAATATCTGAAAGTGAAATACCTCAGCATCTGTGTCTCCGTGTAGTACTATCATAGAAAGAACTGGGTATTTCGCTTTAAAAACCATAGCTTTGGTTTCATTTTCTGATAGTTTCAACTAATACAGTTTGCCTGTTAAGTCGAAGCGATGTAGTGCCAACTGTAAATCATCCTCACTCTTTTGTAAAGAAAGATCTTTTATTATAGTGACCGACAGGGAGTTTTGCTCTGAGTGTGGCCAAAAATACACTCACTCATAGGTGACGCAACCACGCTTTATGTAACATTTTAAGACGGTAAATGATTCCAGATACAGATATTGTTACAACAGCCAGTGAATTAAATCTGCAATTTGAAGTTATAGGGCACCAAAAACTTAGTTACATCAGCCCATTTTTCAAATTTCCTGAAAGTGTTTGTCATAGATACAATCTTCAAAGATAATTGTCTTCATTACGTCGTTTTATAATGGATACTTGAATAAATTAATAACAGTATAATCAGTTTGCATATTTTCATGACGGGAACAAAATGATAAAATTATTTACATACTGACAATGAAGATGGCATTGCTGACATTCAGTAATGCATGATAAGATAATAAGATGCACAGAATACAGGTGAAAGCTTTGAAATGACGCGAGAAGCGACCAGGAACCTCGGAGAAGTGAGCGAGAGAGCAGTTTTTCTGCAGAACCCGAGCGGGTATAGCCGAGACCACGTGGACGGACCACGGCAATGCAGGCGGTCCAGCGCCACACGTACAGCGAACTGACCGTTGGGGCTGAGTGAGATAGCGACAGAGAGGGCATCTGGACGACATAGGAGCAGTGACCCTGTCTTGAATTTCAGAATGCCACTCTACCACTGGCAGTTCGCAAAACTGGCTGTAGAGGGCGACATTTTCCACGACACAGCTAAATAACGTGGTCGCTGATTGGCTGGCGTAATGAAAGGGGGATATAATGACATGAGAGACGAGAGCTGTCATTTGACGGTGAAAGTAAGTTCCATACTGTAGCTTAGGGTGTGGGGCCTAGTCTTGCACTGGGAGCAGAAGCGAGGCAGTCAGAGTAGGGTCCTCTCAGAGTGAGGGGGGACTCTGTTCCTGTGTGTCGCAGGATGCACATGTTAGAGGCATAACTGATTCTGAATTTTAGTGATTGTGCCAGCGTGTCTCAGACAGTTGTACATTTGTCAAACTGTGCGCAGAGTGACGAATTTAATAAGCTTCACGAGCAGCTGATGCACTCAAAGTACTCTTCTATATTGATGTGCTCCCTTTGAATTATGTCTTTATCTGTCCTATGGGCAAACAGTAGATATCACTCGCGTACAGAAGAATACAAAGGTAGTTCGTGGTAGGAGTTTTACGGAACAAGCTTCAGTCCAAATGTGTAGGTGGGTTTCAGCACTGGTGAGAGTAGCCACAGACCTTGGTACAACCGCAACCAGACAGCGTGCGCCAGCTGTTCTCAAATACAATTGCAACTTACGGTGATAACGTAAAATAGGGACGCAATTTAAGTAAATGCGTCGAGTTTCATTCTCCTTTTTCTGTATCACAGGCTGCCAGGTTTAGAGTGGATTTGCGTATCTTCCTCACCGATATCAGCGTCATCCACATTGTCGAAATGGAATCATATTCCACTGCTCAACATTTTATAAGGTCGAATATTTTTATAAAATCAATTTACCGGACCAAACTAGTTAGATAAGGATAGGGACATCAAGTTTCATAGGTACAGGGTGACAATGATCGAACCATATGAAATTAAATCGTCACAGCTTCTGAACGGTTTGCATTGGGACATTTAAACTGCACGGTTCGTCGTGGGGTACAATGGGAAATAGTATGCGCATGTGTACGTGCCATCTTGTTGTCGGCCATTTACGCGTGAAAATGTCACGGTACAGCGTGCCTGAGCATATAGTGCTTGTGTAGGTCTACTATGTGACCAATAACAGACCATCTGCGCCTCAAAGGAAGTTTGCCATCGAGTTCAAGCTGAAGACAACCGGTATGGTAGCAATCAAGAACCTGATTCGCAAGTTTGGGAGAACGGGTAGTGTTCGAGATGACAGTGTTGGTAATGTCAGTCGTCGAAAAAGACTGAAAACATCGAGAAGACACGCGCTATGTTTCAAACTAGCCCCAGTATATTGATCAGACAAGCTGAGCAACACGTGGGAATCAACCCGGAGGCACTGCAACAAATTGTTGTTGAAGACCTGCAACTCTTCCCATACAAAATTCAAACCCATCATCCATAAAACCCCACGGCCATGGAATAGATGTTGTGTTTCGCTCACACTATTGTCCATAGAATTGACGAATAGGACTTCGATGAAAATATTGCTTGGTTTAACGACGAAGCCCACTTTAATTTGAATGGGTTCCCCACATTTGGGGAACTTAAGATCCGCATTTCGTGATCGAGAAGTGGCGTGCAATTTGGAGTCACATAATAATTGGAGCGTTTTTCCTTGATGGAACGGTGACTACCGAACGGTATGTGAATATTTTGGAAGATGATTTCATCCTCATTAGCCAAAGTGACACTGATTTGGACAAGATGTGGTTCATGCAAGACGGAACTCGACCTATCAAAGTAAGAGAGTGTTCAATGTACTGGAGGCACTTCGGGGACCGTCTTCTTTCTCCAAAGTCTCCAGAGTCCACTGGCGAGGGCTTTGATTGGCAAACAATCTCTCAGCTTTTGAACACATGCAGCTCTTTTTTGTAGGGCCATATCAAAGACAAGGTGTACAGCAATAATGCCAAAACCACTACTGAGCTGAAATAGCCATTCAGGAGGTCATCGACTACATCGATTTTCCGACACTTCAGCGGGTCATGCAGATTTTCGCTATTCGTCTGCGCCAAATCATCACCAATGATGGCAGGCACATGGAACAGGCCATGACCTAAATCCGAATATCTTTAGTGACTCTTATTCGTTGAATAAAATGTGTGCACGAACTAGTCTGTAACTCATTTACGTTTATTTCAATAATTGTCACCCTATATACTTTACAGACAAGGTTTAATAATAAACAAAACTTATGAATGTAAAAATATCGTTATTTTTTTCCATCCCCCTTCCAGTACAGGTAACAATATTATTTCAACATATGGTATGTTCTACACACATCGAGACGGCATTTGTTGACATGCTTTCTGAGTTACTTGTGGAAGGATTATGTTTTACATCGGCTATTTTCTGCATAATATAACTGGATACACTTTTTGATAGAAATAGTTTCATGTTTATTTTAAACTGACATAATTTTAGCATAAAAATATGTTTTTTAAGTTTGATTAGGCTTTATACATTTTACAACATCGAATAACCGATGCTAAAGAAGCGACAACAGATATAAAAAGTTACATTGCTCGTCTTACTGAAATAGCTACTACATTAAAAGTAACATGGGGTAGGAGGTTATGTGCAAATGATACTCACTGTAAAAAAGAAATCAATGCTGTGCGTTACGAATGGCTAGTCTTCTCTACGTCAAGATGGGCGTTATATAAATAACTTCACTTGTGCCACAACATCTGCAGTAAGTTTATAGCCCTGCTGCATCTTGAATACCGATAAATGTTTTATGCCTTCACAAAAATTTTCTAATGGTGGTGGATTGCTGCGCTCCATCTACATTGACATAGAAAATACCCTTCACGCCACCATCAACGAATTTTGGGAACTATGGAATTCAGTGACCGTCTCAGAGACCCAAAATATCCTATTCAAAACGGAATCATTTAGAAGTTCGTTGTACCATAGGCGTCTTGGTGCAGAGGTTGGTGCGTACCGTTAAATAGCGCTACGGAAAGTTTTGTGGCGATCTAGACTAACTGCAGAAAAGCTCTGTGCCATCTTGGTGAGTATCGAAGCTGCAGTCAGCTCGAAGTCAACCCCTTTTCAAAATGGCGAGGAACCCCTTCAAGCAGAACACGTTCTGGTCCGCGACGGACTAGTTAATGAGCACTCTTTGCCAGAACCTCCTGTACATGATTACTGTTCCAGTGTTGACCATCGCTGGAAGGTGCTGTTGACAACACTCGCATGGAAGTAGAAATGAAAAGAAATTCCGTTACCTTATTCGAGAATAAAAAAGAACATTTGGGGGACATCACAGCGTATGAAAATAGGACAAGTGTAGCGTTGATGAACTCTTCCTACCAACTATCTGAAAGTGATGACATCTACATTTAATCCCGTACTCCACAGTGACAAATAGTAGATATGCAGTGTTCCACCAAGGTTCACCCCATCTCCACCAGGTGTTGTAAATCAATCATTATGTGTAACCAACAGTGTGCCAGTGGATGGATGGGATGGGAAAGACACCATGATAAGGATGATGTACCGTAATATGCACCACAGTTGATAGCACGATCAGTTTTAACAATTTTACCAGTTGTTCTGTAATTTCAACGCCACCCACTTACACGGCAGAATTCTTTCCAATTTCCGCATCACAAATACGCTACATTCGAGGTACCGGATTATAGATAGATGGCTGTGCAGTACGTCCATATGGCCATAAATACCAAAGTACACGAGACAGCGTCCTGTACCAATACAATAAGGTTACCTACTGAGACGTGGTACCTACTGGAATTAAGGAAAATGTGTAAGAGAGGACTCACCAATATAATTTTCTTTTCACACAACCTCTTTATTTAACAATAAACAACCACAACATTATTCTTTTTTACAAAATGAACAACTTGCAAAAATTTACAAGACGACCGGAACTGCAGCCCACCCGTTATCGGGTCAAACAGCGGTGTTTACTACTGTGCTGAACATGGTCTCTCTTAGTAAATGCCCTCTGCAACACGTAATAACTATATAAGCACCACTGATGACAAGAGTGATTCAGTTACTCAAAACAGATTATGTCACTTTTAATTTGAAAGCTGTATGTTGAAAGTTTCGGGATTAAGATGCACACATACGCTAAAGATTCAACAGATTAGGAAACAATACGACAATGATAAGGCTTACTTCAAACCAACCAACTTCTTAAATTCAATCAACGACCAAAGTGCGATTGGATCCCAGCTCGTCCCTTTTGATAATATTATTTTGACTAAAGCCCTGGTGACAGTTGGCTGATAATAATTTCAAAGTTAAACTGATTGTGAGTTATTAAGACCGCAATGAAGGAACGTCTTAAAAAATTACTTGTGAACGCTTATCACAAGAGAACTCACTCGGCGGAACAACAAAATACACCTAAAATACTGAAGTAATGACCAGCTCATTCAAACGCAGCAACGCACAGCTTAGTGCAACAGGTTGTTCAGAATGTAACTAAAGAATGTAAAATGTAATTACAATCAAAGAACTTTAACCGATTAACATCTAAATCTAACTACAAGGTCCCTCTTTTGTTTAACGGCAACCTGTGCCATAGCGTAGTTTTTTCGTCTGTAATTACGACCAGGAGCTGATTCATTAGAACATTATTGACCAGGTACAAACCAGAAAGGAAAGGCAATATAACAGCGGGACAAATTTTCAAATGATAACTAGTGTCCCAGTACAATACTACGGTCTATTTCTAAGATCAAAGAGGCGGCCGAGTAAACCTCTGAGGATCGGGTACAAACCAGAAAATAATAAGGAAAGGCAATATAATAGCGGGATAAATATTTTAACGACAACTAGAGTATTAACAACCAAAGAGCAGGCTGAGTAAAACTCTGAGGGGCGGGTACAAACGAGGGAGTGCAGGTAGACAATGACACAGATCACTACGAGGATTACAGAGTGTTACTCCCCTTTATCAGTAAGCAGTTCCATGGATCCGCGGTGCGTCGCAGCGGTAACTGAGTGGTGCTGATGAAAGCCAGAGGGTGGAAGAGGTCAGCCGGACCACAAGCGTTCGTTCAACAAGAATATTGCCAGCCAACTGATGCGATGTCGTCCTGGTGCTTGTCGTCGACGCTGAGCCCGGTGAAATACTCCTGTATTCTTGCTCTGCGCAGGCCCTTCTTGCGCAGCTCATGGCTTAGGCCGCTCGGACCTCGTGACCACCTCCTGTCTCAACGTTGCCGCCAATTCCCAAACTTCGTGCCTCCTCTTGGGCCGGCGAGCCCCGTATATATATCGGCTAGCAAAGACCTTCTAAGGAAGCAACCCACAGGTACCATCTCTTCCTTATAGGTACTGGCAATGGGGCCGCAAGGTGGGTAGTCGATACTACACCTGAGTTGGTGGCACCAGACAGGTCAACTAATTCAATGGCGCCACGGCTCAACCTTCCCCTCTCAAACCTGAACAAGCCTCCCCGGGGCTAACAACCCCTCACTTTTCTGGAATGTTTAATCTGACTGAGATGAGCTTTTATGAGAAACCCCTTCCAGGGTCCCCGACCAAACGATTGACGGGGCGTAAGACTTCGACAATGGAATATGGACCTAGGAAACCAGGGCGAGCTTCCCTAAGTGTTTATCCCGGGAAGTCCTCCCAGGAACGTTCCTGATGTAAATAAGATCCCCTAACTTCCCCTGAAAGGGGCGGTTTTCTGCTTTAGCGAAAGGCCTGACGATCGTAAGGCTTCGTAATATTTGCCCGAGCTCACCCCCGTGTCTTCCAAAGCACCTCCCGAGTGACAGATGTAGGTAAAAGATCATTTATCTTTTTTAAATGAGAGAGTGGGGTCTTCATGGGATATACGAGCATTAGGCTAGGTTGGTAGACCTGGGATGCTTCACACTACGCGGAGTTACACACTAACTTTGACCATGGCAATATGGTATCCGACTACTTGGGTGATTTGTGGTGGTAAATAATCAGCGCTGACTTCAAGTTGATGTTAATTCTTTAGGCAAGGGAAGCCTGAAGATAATACGGTGTGGTGGTAACATGCTTCCCATTGCAAAAACAGGTCTAAATGACCTTGGCAGAAAACTAAGAGCGTAAAAATCTTCCGCGTTGGCCCGAACCACCTAAATACTTTGGTAGGATGGGAGATGGTGATAAGAGCGGTCACACCCCGGCTAGGTATCAACCAAACGGACCTGGAGAAGGCATCCACCACTGCGAGAATATACGAAATGCCTTTTCTCAGCCGGGTAAGAGGACCCACATCGTCAACAAACAATTTGTCCCACAGATGCTCTTCCCGTTCCGACTGCAGCAATCCCCTCGCCAGGGAGTTACTTCTTTTCTCTTCTTACAATCTCGGCATTCTTTGACTAAACCTCTAATGTCTGTATCAAGTGTCGTCGAAGTCAGCTGCTCCTTGACCTTCTCTAAGGTTTTATAAAGACCTAAATGCCCTCCTACTGGAGAGTCATGGAAGTACTGGAAGACCGGAATAACTAAGGTACTTGTTAAAGAAATTCTATCTTCCCCAGACCTACCCCTGCAGTTACACATAATGCCGTTCTTCAGGAAATATTTACAGGATTCCTGTCCATCTAGTATTTGCTTCGAGATGCCCTCTCCCCCCCTCCCCCCTCCCCCCTTCCCCCCCCCCCCCGCCACAAAGGGACTTGTTCTTGTTCAGTTTTCAAATTATTAAACAGTTGGGGTACCTCGATAAGGATCGTACATACTACGTGACTACCTGGCGTTTCCTAAAAAAGCTCGCGCTGTTGGAACATCCCGCTAAGGGCGTCAGAAACCTCATTACCGTATTCCTTAACGCGCCGAAACTTAAAATGGAAAGCCGAAATGTGGACCGAGAGCCTCGCGATCGCCCTGTTTACCTAGGACGTGCTAAGACCAAACTAAGGGCCTGAATATCCGTCTCTAGGTCAAATTCACGATGTTCGAAATAGAACTGAAATTTTTCCAGGACAAATAACACAGCTAACGCTTCGCACTCATACATCGAGTAATTGAGCTCACGCCTCTCCTGACGTCGGAAAGCGAAGGCTACCAGACGCCTGTAAAAGAACTGCCACCACATCAGAGCTGCAAACATCATTCTGTACCACAAATCTTTTCTTAAAGTCAGGTACACCTAGAGCTGGTGGGTTGGCAATGTGAGTTTCAATTCCTTCGATGGCTGCCTGCTGACTTTCATCCCAAACGAAGTTCTCACTATTTCTGCGTCACAAATTTAGAGGAGCTGCAAGTTGCGCAAAGCTTGGGACAAATCTGCAGAAATAATTAGCCATCCCTACAAATCCTCCCTCTTATTTCGTGGCTATGGAAAATTCCTCAACGCCTTACTGCGTTCCTGATCAATGCTAGTTCCCTTTCCATAACTGGGATTCACAGTCATATGTAACTTCTTGAAAGACATCATGTTTACTCCAGTGACTATTTAACTTGTTATTTCCACTATTGCAATTTCGGCTTTCGGCCATTATCAAGTGCAGATGTTTTGGCTTTAAGCCATGTCTATTTTATACAAGCTGACACATTAATATGTCGTTGTAATGTACATAACAGCAAATGACAACGACATATAAATGTGTCAGTTTGTATAAAGTAGACATGGCTTAAAGCCAAAACATCTGCACTTGATAATGGCCTAAGGCCGAAATTGCAATAGTGGAAATAAAAAAGTATAATAGACACTGGCGTAAACATGATGTCTTTCAAGAAATGCTAATACCGTTCCGGGACAACAAGTGAACCTAAAATGACACTTGCCGCTTAGCCAAGGTTATCTTTCAAGGTTTCACTGTAAGCCCCGCATCCCTGAGCCTGGATAGTACCTTCCGGATATTCTCTTAATGCTCTTCAAAGGAGGCACTAAATATGACTACATCGTCCAAATAATTGAAGACACAATTAAACTTTAAATCACCTAAACTTTTATCCAATAAACGGGATGGAACTGCTTCACCGGTTGACAAACGGAACGGAAACCGGTTGAACTCATGTAAGTTCCAATCCGTGACGAGGACGGTGAGATGCTTAGATTCCTCTGTTAAGGGTATCTGTGAACAAGCCTGATTAAGATCTAACAACTTAAACCAAGATGGCCCCGAAAACCGGGTGAAACAGTTGTGGAAATCTGGCAGTGGCACCGATTAAAAGATCACCTTTTTATTGAGAAGCCAGTAATCAAGCACAGGTCGGAATCTGCCCCTGGCCTTTAGGTACTAAAAAAATGGGGGAAGCGTAGAGGGAGGTGGACGGTCTTATGACTCTGTCTTTTAACAAGCCCTCAATTTTGTGCCACAATATCTTTATCTTAGTTGGTGACAAGCGATATGGAGACTGGCGAACCGGCACGTGATCCATGACCGAACATTGTATCTAACGACGTCTCTGACTCCCAACGTGTCACAAAGAACGCCAGGAAATTCTCCAGAAAGTTCACTTAACTGTTTCCCTTGTTGACTAAAGAGATGGTCTACCCCAAGCAGGCACGTGTTACTACTGGTGTCATGTCCTATCCCTACATGAGCACATAAACAAAAGGCTATTCGATCGTTGGGGCAAAATTTGAAATAAAGCGTCTTGGAACCAAAATCTAACACCATATCGGTCTTACGGATGAAATCATGCCCTAGAATTAAGTCAGGCACCAGTTCCTTAACTAATAAAAACTTGACAGGGCATGAAAATTGACACATGGAAAGATTTGCCCGCAGTTCCCTGCACAGTCGTAACTCTTGGCCATTGGCCACCCGACATCTCTCAATCGGGGAACGTACTGGAGGTAATCTACGTAAGCTTCCATATCCAATAAACCACTCGTAAGCAAGGAGTGACACAGAGTTGCCTGAATCTAGTAACCCACACAACGGTTCATGCCCTTCAGCCGCACAAACAAACGGCAAGGTATGTGTGGTGGCTGCCTGTATACGACTACACCACCTCTGTCTCCGAGAATGCGGCCCCGCCCCCACCTTGGAAATGGGTATCCCCGTACTAAATGGTCATGTGCACCACCTCTAAAACAGCCCCTGATTTCAATGACACGAGCGCTCTACCTGTCATGCTACCTTATGGACCGGAGTTAGAGAAGTATTGACGTCCCTTCGTTAACTAATTTCGCTGGTTGTCGGCAAAAGACAATTTCATAACAGAGTTAACAAAATTCTCTAACTCACTAAAAGTGACCAGACGAGGAAAGAGTGCGATTCTAGACCTATCTTTAGGCCGAATACCTTCGAAAACATTAGCAATTAAATTCGCCGTACGTAGTGTCGATACTGCCTCACGAACCCACTCAACATACTCAACAAATGATTTGTGGGAGCCCTGCATGCGTCAATAATATCTACGCTCTATTTCATTGCACAAACGATCTGATGACTTACCCTCCACGACCGATTACCTTACTTGCCCGATCGTCTTGCCCTGCTGTAAGGTTTCGGATAGCTGATTACGTAAGCTACTGTGTGCTAACGGGTAGAGAGCGATAAGTACCACGTGATGGAGGATTCTTAATGCATCAGCGTGCAACTCAAATTTAATTAGCAGCCACAATACTTGTTGTAAGTTTTCTAAGGTTTCAGTTGACAATTACCGAATACTATTTAAGAGACACATCATCGGATTATGGAGGCGGTAAAAATATTCCCCAGACCGATCACTTGGACCGCGGGCGATTGATCCACATTCGATTATTGGACTGTATAAGCCTCATTTCCTAATTCTAAAGCTGCATGTTGGATTTGCAAATCAAACGAAAGATTATTTAACTGAGTGACACGTGCTACCTGCTCAGGGCTTGGTTCTAGAAGTTTAAGATCCTTTACGCTATTGCCCACGTGGACTAATTGTGCATGAATGCGCTTCACCCGCCTGACGGTTAGTTGATTATTTTGGAGGAAGGTGAGATTTTCTTGTAAGTTACTCAATCATTCCGTGATTGTCTGTAAATTTTAGCTCTCTTCGCCAGCCGTGCTGACAGAAATGGAGAGTGGTGTTTACAATGCGGGCATAGCCTAGCTGTCAGCTTTCCACCCTACCGTAAACGTTTTGTTGCCTAATGCTATAGTTCGCAAAGAGCGTACCGCACGGCGCTTTGCGCCATAAAATCGTGTAGTTACTCGTTAAATAATGCCGGTAATCTAAACACTCTGCAATGCTTTTATTAAAAAGTATGACATTGCCATACCCTTAACGAGTAGCAGGGAAGTAAGTGACGTCGGGATGGATCATTTCGGTGGGCTCTACGGACTGAGGCGTCCGTTGCAACAACAATGCCAACATGCGCCGTGTGAGGAGCCAACATTCGGTAGCCGTACCGCAAACGAAACGGTACATGTCGGTGTCGACAGCGGCTCATCTGGGGCAGAGAGGATCCTCGGCAAGAAGGATCAAGTGTAAACGCTGCCGGGTGGGGAATTTTTCAGTCGTTATCACATACCACTGCTCCCTAACCGTGGTGGGAAGTGAAATGATGATGGACACACAACGCCCAGTCCCCTACCGGTATTTGCATTCGGCCCCCAGTTGATCCCCCCAGGAACGTCTCACACCAGACGAGTGCAACCCCAGTGTTTCCGTGGTACAGTACTTATGGTGTACGCGTACGTGGAGAAAGTGTTTGCGCAGCAATCGCCGACATAGTGTAACTGAGGCGGAATAAGAGGAATCAGCTCGCATTCGCCGAGGCAGATGGAAAATCGTCTTAAAACCATTCACTGACTTGACGGCACAGCGGACTCCGATACTAATCCGCAGGGAGGATTCCCGCCCCTAGACCAGGGGCAGCGTATGGAGCCAAATGTTACGGCGTTGTGAATACCTACTACCTATTAGACTTGGTGCTTTTGACGCCTTCGGTCTCATTGCGCAGTAATTGATTATTTGAGTAAGTCTGACAAGCATAATCGCTTGATTTTTTTTGGGTCATGAGGCAGTGGACTTCGTAGTGTGAGGGCTCTCTGCGAGCCTGAGTTATCTTGTCGGATGGTCAGACGATTTCGGGAGTGGCATCGTGTTTCGAAAAAACTGAGATTTGCAGTAATCGGGCAGGATCAACCTTGTTTGCTCGTCTTCACGGTGTAATGCCGTGTAACTATTACGTCTCCTGTTGCGGGTATTCTGAGTCGTACACTGGCGAAAGCAGTTGCACTAACCCTTACCTGACACAGTAGTGCTACATCATTGTAGTTAGATGTTTAATATATATATATATATATATATATATATATATATATATATATATGTTGACAGTAATTATTATTTTGGGTACGGTTGCTTTCAAAGTGTTTCATTCACAGCACACACTTTTTCCGGTTATTCGACAGCGTAAAACAACTAACGGAAGCCGTACATAGGCAATCTTGTTACGATGCAAGGTAGCCCGTTAGAGCGGCTAGGCGTCCTACAACCGCCAGCTGCGTGTGTGTGGTCGTATTACGCTGGCGTAATTGCTGCAATTAGCGCAGATTTTTGAGGCTCGGATTTACGGGCGTTCTTTCCTGACAGCTGTAGGCATTTAAGACAGCGAGGCTGATCTTTCATTCGAAGAAAACTTGTGGCTCCGTGTATGACTGCTTTGCGCTGGCACTGTGGTGTGTAAATAGTGCTGTCCTTTGCGTTAGTTAGTTTACATTACTGTTTTGTTATTTGTTGGCTTTTATGGACCTGGCGGTAGTGTTTAGAACATGTAGCCTATCTCATTGCCTCCTTGGAGTTTTCATTTAAAAATTGTTGACAGCTGCCGTGGCTGCCTTGGGTATTTTAGAAATAATTTTATTACTAGCTTTTTTTAATAGTTGGTTGATCAAGGTATTAATTCAGCTTTAAAGAGGTTTTATTAAACTTATTTATGATGGGTGCGTTGCATTTGACATCTAGTAGGCAAGTCTTTTAATGTTCTCGGAAGATTCATTGTTTTTAGTTGTAAGTCTCTGCGGCTGTAAGTTCTAACCCTTTACGTCAGGTAATCATTTTGTTAGTCGTACTGTACTTGGAAAATTGTCATTGGTGTTGTTCCTGTTGTTATGATGGGTGACAGGGACTGGACTAAGCTGTCGCCGAGACCATGGTAGTGCTTTGTGGTGATAGTTTCACCCTATCGGGCCAGTATGCTGGAGTTTCCGCCATACCTGATCCGTTGGAGCCGGCCAGGTAAAGGCACTCTATGCATCCGGAGCGACAGGTGGACACTCATACACCAGTCATCCTTGACAGGTTCAGACATTTCTGTCTGTCTTAATTAATCAGAATCATATCGACTTCATCGGAGCCGGCCGTTGTGGCCAAGCAGTTCTAGGCGCTTCAGTGCGGAACCGCGCGATTGCTACGGTCGCAGGTTCGAATCCTGCATCGGGCATGGATGTGTGTGATGTCCTTAGGATAGTTTGGTTTAATTATTTCTAAGTTCTAGGGGACTGATGACCTCAGATGTTAAGAAGTCCCATAGTGCTCAGAGCCATTTGAACCATTTGACTTCATCGGAATTGATATGAAGCTCTCCACTCCCATTACACAGTCATATCTCAGTTCAACACGCATCTATGTTCAGTTCCCATACTACCTGTAGCGCCATTCGTGTGTCAGCAAACACAAGCGCCGTCAGCTCTCAGCAGTAACGTCGTGTTTAAGAGACTTTATACACAATGACGTTCTGTAACATAAGTAACGAGTAATGGATACTTTGTAACGTGTGTGTGTCTCGGCAGTATAGAGTACATACCGTGCAAAATTTAGTCGCTACTTTCAACGCCCTGTGTTCAAGGCAGAATATGAATACTCTTCAGCCGCCTTCTGCAAGTTGGTCGATATTTGAATGGAATTTAAATAACAATGTATAGCGCAACGAAACTGTTTTCAGTGCCATGTATTTATAAACTACGTGCAGATACAAAATTACTAAACGATGCTTCCGATAAAAAATGTACTGCCTCCATGTCGCGGCTGTAATTCTTCTGCTACGGGCTCCCGCCTACAAAATTTAAATGATGACCAAAGCTCCATTTTTCGGAAACAGTGACAAGAGCACGATGAACCAGCACGATCCCCTACCACAAAACTTCAATTATGCAGACTGCCCGACGGACAACGCAAAATTAAAAAATTCCTCATTACCGTGGATGCGTAATTTACTTGACGCCGTCCACAAGTGTTTTAGGCGCCCCAAATACGGGCCATCGACACGCCACGCGACGTATGAGTTCACGGCTGGCAGTGGCGGGGGCCGGGGGTGTGTGTGTTATTAATGACGCAGCATCCACGCCATTAGCACCGCTGCAGGCCACGTGACAACACGCGCTCGCACACATACGCACGGGGTATTGCGGGCGATGCGCGACCGATAGCTATGGCGTCTCGCCGAGACGGTGATGGCAGCCGAGGAAATGAGTCGCTGCGAACTGTGCCACGGGATGCAGAGCGCCGTCCGCCAGCAGACGGAACGTGTATAGAACATACCGATATGTGATGCCTGTCCCGCCTCATCCGGCTGATAGCTTTGCTGGAAATGGATTGCCAGGCCTGGAGGATATCGATGCTGAGAGATTGTTGCTCTGCCTAGGAAACGTGCGTCTCTGCTGGATGTCATGTTGTGTGCACGAAATTTTGCTTGCTCTGTTTCCTTACACAAATACTCGCACACCAATCATACAGTGAAATGTAACGTATAATGGAAACGATACACATTATAAAACTTGATGTACATATGTATGTATGTATATCCCACATCTCCTCCTAATTTGCTGGGCTTGTTTCTACCAAACGTGGTACTTGCATTACCGACCGTATGTCTCTGGGGATAAGAAGCACATACCTATCAAACGGGTGAATGTTAGGTTTGAAAAGCCAGTGTAAGCTACGACGCACGAATATCTATATTTCATGTATCCAGTATTTGAGAATGAGAGCACTTCGTTACTTGAAGAAACCTTTTCACTTGATTTCAAACATTTGTGAAACTATTCATCCCTGGCAATCCCCACAAAATGATGAATGGTAAAAGCTTTGTCGCTTACTACGTTTTCGATATCCATGCAATGGAACAGCTGCATGAAGCGCGACGTTTCAGTTTATTACTTCTTATTGTTAGCAGTATTTTCGACACATTTTGTAGACAGTATTCACCTATATCACTGATTGTACCAACAAAATTATATAACGGTACGGTACATAGTTTAGGAGATATAACTTAAAATACTGAGGTGCTTGAAAACCTGCTGCATCAAGCATGACATTTTAATTTATTACTTCCTTCATACAAAGTTTATTCGCAAAAGATTTCGCAGACATTATGTACGTCACTGAATATGCCAAGAAAAACCATATTATTGTGCGACGCATAGTTCGGGAGATACGACGTGATAAAGATTGAGCTGCGGAAAACGAAAAAGTTGGGTAAAATTCTGTAGAGATGGAGGTGAAATATGTCATACGTATTCAAAACATGTTTTTGACATAGGCATGTGCTGGCAAATCGATGTGGAACGAGCTCTTCCTAAATCCCTGGACCGAGTTCAAAGAAATGTGGTACATATATTACTTACGATCTTGAAAGAATTACCCTGGCGGCATGAACCAACAGCCTCCTACACTGGACTCGCATTCGGGAGGACGACGGTTCAATCCCGCGTCCGGCCATCCTGATTTAGGTTTTCCGTGATTTCCCTAAATCACTCCAGGCAAATGCCGCGATGGTTCCTCTGAAAGGGCACGGCCGACTTCCTTCACAATCCTTCCCCAATCCGATGAGACCGATGACCACGCTGTCTGGCCTCCTTCCCCAAACAACCAACCAACCAACCAACAGCCTCCTACTGGGTGGGGGGGGGGGGGGTGATTAACTGGAGAAACTAAATTTGGATGAGGCGGACAGAGAGAGGAGGAGATAGACAAAGAGAGAGGAGGGAGGGGGAGGGGGAGTCATATAGGGAAGGAGGAGATGTGCAGAGGGGATAGAACAGATTGACTGAGGTGTGAGGAAAAGATGGAAGAAAGGGGGCTACAAGGGAGGGGACAGAGACATAGGCAAAAGGAGACACACAGAGAGTAGGGTGGACGAGGTGCAACGAGAGAGAGAGAGAGAAGGAGTAGAGCAAATTGACAGGGGGGCGGAGGAGATTGATGGGGAGAGAGGGGAAGAAGCACATGGACTAATAGAAGATTGGAATAAATACATAAACCGGTAACGCCAAATACTCAGCTAGTTCAATATAAATAAACTTTTATAAAAAAATAATTACAGCTCTGAGCAACCTGCATTAAGCTTAATCCTATACAGTTAGTCAGATGGCTTTCTTATTTCTTGAAAAAATGTATCGTGTTACAAGTAAACGTTATACTCATTTATGACACAACCAATCGCTTCAGCCAACTGAAGAAGGAAAGAGGAGTAAGGCAATGTTGGCTACCAGACAACGAACCCGCAAAAGATATCCTTCCTTCCCACCCATGAGCCAGTTTCCTGGTGATTTGTGGATGATGAGAGATAAACAATAATGTGCAAAATATTAGGACCTCGTAGTCAAGTGCGCACTGTAATGCATTGAAGGCTAGAGCGTTTTCTCAGTGAGAGAGCACTACTTTGCGCGCTACAACAGAGTTCCCTTCTGCTGAAAATAGGTAACAACTATTGGACCAAGAACGTTAATCACTGCCACTTACCCTTCTTCAGTCTATCAAACACTCAGTAGTGAACAAGAACATTCTTCGATCTCTTGCACTAAATGATACGCAGATTACTAATTACCTTGCACCACAAACGGTGCCAAATTGTAGTGAACTGACAGTTCTTTGATATCTAATATAAAATGACATGTATGTTAGCAACTGCACTGCCCGATGCTCGGATCCAAAAATGTGGTGAATCCTTACAAATTCTCAGTGACATTACGTTGCGTGCAAATTACGTATGAGACAATCCCATGCTCGGGGCAATAATTAATCAATAATCAAGTGAAATGAAACAGCAAAATGTTATTCGATTTAGGAACTGATAAGCGATTAAAACAAATTGATAATGATGAACAAGATACGGACTGACTGGATTTATTACAGTACCTTCGATTTATCTTGGTGTCTACAGGGGTCCACAGGCATCTGCACATTTCGGACCGTCCACCAGGATCTTCGCGCGGCGTCCATTCTTAAGTGAGGCTAGCCGCTGCACACTTACAGAATGCGTCTCTGGTGCTCTCTCTATGGGATACGATTTTCCCCTACTCCTAGGCCGCTGGCGCTGTGGGTTGGCAAAGGTGGCCGTCAGGTATTATAAGTCACAGTAACATCTAAATCAAGACCACTCTCTCTCACGATAGAGAATTCCCTTTTTTCGACAAACTTTAACCATCGACGGCAAATCTCTTTTATACGGTTTTAATCCCCGTGAAGTGATAAGCTGTGTAACGTCGGCTGCATAAGTAAGATGTTTTCTCCGACCTGATTTCATAGATAAGCATTAACATACATTTGTATGAACTGTATACATTCTGTAACCACAAAACAACTGCAATGTTTGTTCAGATTCTTGTTTTGTACAAGGTATGTGAGCTTAAGTAACAGTCTGAGAGATGGCCGCTTTGCCTGGCAAGTAGGACAAAATGCCTAGATAGAGACAAGAGGAATAATACGAACCATATGAAGATTTTGGGACAGTGAACAGGAATAGTTTGTGATACACATTTATTTAACGAAACAATTTTTAATTTGAAAAAAAAAATGTTGAATACATTCAAAAAATTACCAAACTATGTAAAGTGTTCATAGATTTTGATTTCCAGGATACAGACCAACATTTGTCAGATGCTTAAAATCAAATTATGTTCAATACTGAAGAATATAATACAACATTTAGACATGATCACGTCTTTGACCTCGTCACGACCAGCACTTTCTTCATAAGCTCACTGCACACAACTAGAACCTCTGTGCCTTGCTTCATAATCCTTACTGAGAAGGTTTCGTTTCACTAAAAGCACGCAGTGTTCCCTCTACACTGTACTCTACAAGAAGCTGCATCTTCCACTTTACTGGATCCTTTCCCTATACTGTCTTTCCTTTCTTATTATTCCTTTAAACAGATTCTTCTTCATTTTCTATTGGATCTTTCTTCTCTTGCTGATCTGTCTATCTTTCTTCAACTGTCTTCCGGCTTTTTCTTCTCTTATTGATCTGCTTATCTTTTTTTACCTTGTCTTGTAACAATTCATTTTCAACAGGCTCAAGACTACTTTTTCCGGCTTTCCTTTCTTTGGCATTTATTTGTTTCTTTGCTGTTGTTGGCCTAATTCTAATTTTGGCAAAGGTGTGACGTGTCTTGGATTTACCGCAAAACAGGACAGCAGTGTTGCCACCTCATATACGTCAGTGACGTGTGGGCCGACATTGCTGTCATTCCTCTCACTTCTCCTTTATACAACACTCCATTCTCGTAGGTACCTTTTTTCCTACTGTTGTGTCCAACTTCTAGGACACAGGGGCGGACAGTACTAATGCAGTTAATTAAAACACCCTGAATAAGTAATACTTTATTAATTATAACAAAACTTATCTTTGTTCGACATGGTCGTCTTTAGCTACGAAGCTGCACACGTGGACTTCCGATTCGTCAAAATCACTAAAAGAGCCACGATTACTGAGTGACGAAGTGACACAGGTGCAGAATAGCTGCACTGTGGTTTCACGACAGTCAGTAGAAAACACAAGTTCCGACAGTGCTGGCGCGCAGGAACAGCTCACAGGAGGCGGAAGTCTCTTTACTCCCCGACGGTTGACAGTGGCTGCCACGGCGTGTAGGCAGCACGACGACGTCATTTCGGTAGGAACTTCCTGGAAGTGAGCAGGACCTCGAACAGAGCTGTCCTGCTACCATCAGATGACGCTGTTTCAGGACAGACGCGAGTCGGTGCAATTACGGGAGTCACAGTTTCTTCCTGGGATCTGACTGCCGCATCGTGATATCGCTTTGCTGTGCAGTATCTCTGAGGTGGTCGATATATCTTTACCCGCTCTCGATATTCGACGAACCGCACTTATAGCATCCAGTACATACTGCATAGTTTGGGTATCCCATTATAGTTGAATCAGCTGCATCACAATTTCATGTGTCTAATTTTGAATGTGCAGTAGCCTAATTGTTTCTGCGGCTACTAGATGGCGCTCGTAGCAACACCATGTTTACTTGCCTAAACTTTCTAACGTGAGCATCTCATTCTTTTTGAAACCCTTGTTCACTAAAGTACGAGCAGGCCTTAGCGGCTCGCCATCTTACTTACAACTATTCATGACGTCGCCTTTCCGTCTTAGATCTTTTTTAATATGTGACTTATAAGTACTGCATCTTTTTCCAGTCAGTACAAACTTTAATTTTATTAATGTATGATATACCTAATATGTTTTAGAACAGTTAGTCTAATTCTGAAGACGACGCTCATAGTAGCGTCGAAACCTGGTCAATTTTGACTTAATATTTGTGACCGAGGACTTATTTGTTCTAATATTAGTTGAAGTTATTTTAATGGATAATTTGATTGCATCTTATCATACGTACGTTGTAAGTGAACTTACCATTTCACCAAGTTCTTAGCTTGGTAAAACTTTATTAAACTTTTTTGTGAAATACTGCTGTATTATTATCAAATCAGCTGTCTTGATAAAAGATAGCTACATCACAGCAAATACGTTTGGGCAAAGTGGCAAAGTGGCCAAATGCCCGACGGGGTTACGAAATTACGTGTCTTAGACATTTCATAAACACATGGTTTCGAAGGCAAAATTAATCTCGTTTCACCAGAATTCTGCCAGTTGTCACAAAATAGACTTTAATACAACATATGTTTTAAAACATGCAAATTAATGTGTCACTTACCTTACGTCAAACGTAAAGGAAACAAAAAATATTCTATCGCCGCTAAACTCGCTAACAATACCACAGAAGTCTCTTTGAATAGTTTTAAGTTCAGTCGTCTCGAACAGAATAAATCTAAATGGTCACTTTGCCGACCATGTTCACTATAGTCATTCTTACCCCACATAGAATTGTTCAACAGGATCTTAAACCCATTAGGCCGTAATAACATTAAAGGGAGGATTGTATTCCTCTTTTATCAGTAATATAAAATCGTTAAATACCATGGCGTAATTGCACGAGGTGGAATATAAAGATATAATGGAAAACTTATAGTTAACTTGTTTGAAACTGAAACACACTGTAAAAAATCCTATCCATGTGATGCAAAAAGAATATTTTGAATGGGAGGGGTTATTCATGGATATCTATGATGCTGTACACACTTCCTTTATCTAAATCAAGTATACGATGTGAAGTCCTATTCCTATACAACTGCTGTCCCAATACTCATACTCATCAAAAGATGGATGTACAGAAATCGATTGTATACCATTTCCTCGCCAAGCAGCACAGTGTTACAGCTGTGAATGAAGTTTCCGAAGCTGTCTGTAGATGGCAGATGCTGACACCAATATGTGCTCCTCATATAGTCACACTCTGCCTTATCGGAGATGTCCTGGGTGACTGGAACGTAACATTCCGCGTCGAAAGTACTCAGCGACTTGGAATTGGAACCGCCCCGCCGCCAGGACAACTACTCCCTGACGTCAGTGAATTTTAACCGTGATTCTGTAGCGTCCTCCCTTGCAGATAGTAACCGCTACCTCGATTCAGTGCTTTGGTGAACACGCAACTATGGTAAGTCATTGGCAGAGAAACATATTTTTGTTCTAGACTTCAACCGATACGTGGCTTGACTCAGCCCTCGATTCTAGTCTACTTTGTGCAAGTCTCCTTACCTCCGCTTAAATGCTACAACATACAGACAGTTAAATCTACTTCTTGCGTTAAGTCTTGGACACGCTCTTTAATTTCTCTCACGCCTCCCTCCTTTGCCAAAGTATAAGGAAAACAAACGAACGAGCAGCTGTAAAATGAAAACCGCTGTATTTATCGTTATGACGTTGCCTACGGAAGAAGTTATGATCCTATAAGAGCGCTGAGGCCCCAAACTCACGGATAGAGAGAAACGATCACACACCCACGTGGCAACAGAACGAGTTAATGCACGCGTCGACCGTGCGCTGCATTCAGCAGTGCTGGAATCAGAAAAATCCTGGCTTCAAAAGAATAGCAAAGGGGTGTAGTGCGTTTCCTCGTAGCGGAAGGAGTATGGAGAAAGGAAACTCATCGGAGAAAGGCACAAATGATTCGAGAGCGGTGCATGTCCGTTGCAATTGCGATCCTCGATCCGACATCGGTGTCAATAACTAGAGCATGCACCAGCTGGACAGTGGTGTAGGTAATTTCGTGTGGCGTTCCAGATCGTCCATCGACGGGCAACGCCTAGTGTCCTTCCTTGAATTGCTTGTGTAACGCTTTGGTGCTTGCAACGGACGTGCTCTACATCGCTGTGTACTTCTTCTGAAGCCTCCATTTCACTTTTTCCAGCACGGACGGCTGCTGAAGTCGGTCGATGTTTGCACGTGCCCGCAGTGTCGTCACTTGGGTGGGCGCCCGTGTCCCTCCAGCAGTGAGTGTGGCGACTCACCGCTCTTACAGAGACCACACCTTCTTCCGTACGCAGTAACTTTACGATTCAATCAGCAGTTTTCATTTGGTGGCCTCTGACTCGTTTCTTTTCGAATTGCCCTTATAGTAATTATAGTAACTTTTTTATACTTCAGGAGGTGCTCTATCACTTCTTTCTTCCTTTAGTTAAGGGGGACCACACCGTGGTTCAGGTCGAAAAAAATTGATTTTCGGTTTTCATCATATTTAGATAGATTAAGGTTTTATTTAAGTACTCTGAAAAGAATTTTCCTGAAAAAAATTTTTGTTGACATTTAAAGTGCATTTTCCAACACGTGTTTATATGCGACGCCCACTTTTCTGTCACCCACTTTTCTCCATGTATTTTAGATCTTTATATCCCCTACACTGCACGTTAGGGATTTTTTTTACTCCTGAGTGTGTTGACTGTCCTAGGAATGCAACGATCGGTATTCTTTTGTTTCTGCTGTTTGTAAACAACACGCTTTCAAACATGCGGTCAGTTTTGTTCAAGTCTGATTGCGAGTAGTTGTTACACTTACGTTTGCAGCGCTTGTTTATGTGTGTTCTGTTGTGTTTATTGAAGATGACGAAACGTAAAGGCATTTTCAAGAAAGGATAATTTAGAGGAAACACGTTTTGAAAGCTTTCTGTACACGAGGTTATGTCGCCTGGCAACGATTGTTCTAATTGTAATTCTTGAACAAGTGCATCATCAAGGAAGCTCTCACCATTTCAAGAGAGTTACAACGAATTTACTGTAAGTGACAAGGGGTGCAGTAACATTATTATACATTTGAGAAAATTATCAGATGTAATTTCTAAATTTGTACAATGTAGACAGTGTGGCAATTCACAGAGTGTGAAAATTTGGGAGAGTGCCAGTGGGAGAAAAGGCCTAGCAATTGCTTTGGATTTAATTTGCACTAAATGCTCAGCTGTGATTTCATTTATGAGTTCTTCATAACCAGATGCAAGTGGCCCTTATGAATTCAATACTGGGCATGGGTGCAGGAAGAACATTTTGTTCAGTGATGAACATATGTGAAGCACCAAATAAATTTGAAAAACTGACTGCAATATTAGAGAAACCTGTATGTGAGGTCAGTGAGGAAAGCATGAAACTGGCAGCTAGGGAAGCAGTGGAAGAATATGATGGATGTTCGGATATTGCCGTTGCACTTGATGAAAGTTGGCAGGAAAGACGAGATACTTCTCTGAATGGACTAGTGACTGCCACGAGTGTAGACACCGGTAAAGTGTTAGATATGGAGATAACATCTAAATATTACAAATGTTGTAAAGTCAATGAACATAAATAACACGGCTGTGTGGCTAATTTTAGAGGAACAAGTGGTGGTATGGAAGTTCATGGAGTACAACAAATATTTCATCGCTCTGTAGAAACAAGAGGCATACGTTACACCAAATATCTGGGCGATGGTGAGAGTAAGGCATACAACAATGTGGTGAACTCTTAGCCATATGGCGATGCCATTATTAGCAAAATAGAATGTGTAGGCCATGTTCAAAAACGTTTGGGAACAAGGCTGAGAAATATAACTGTTGATATGAGAGGAAAAAAATTAGAAGATGGAAAATTGTTGATGGGACACGGTCGGTTAACTAAAACTAAAGCAGAAAACTTGCAGGTATATTATGAGCAGGCAGTTAGGAGAATAAAGAAAATCTGGAGGCAATGAAGAGAGATGTTTGGGTCATATTCTTCCATAAGTCCTCTACTGATGATAAGCCATGTCATAGATTGTGTCCATCGGGAGAAAATTCGTGGTGAAAATACAATAGGGCTCAGGCAACTGGAGAATCTTATCCTCACCAGCCCTCTCTTCCTGCTGCTGTTATTACAGCAATTAAACCTATTTTCATAGACTTGGCTCACCCTGACCTTCTAAGGAAATGTCTACATGGGCATACACAGAACACAAATGAATGTTTAAACAGCATAATTTGGAACCGCCTTCCTAAAACTGTAGTTGTATTCATGCATACAACGAACCTAGGAGTTCATGATGCTGTTATTACATTCAATTGTGGTAATATTGGAAAGTTTTGGGTACTGAAAAAGCTGGGAATTAATCCTGGTGAAAATATGATCACTGGGCTGCAACATTGCGATAAAATAAGGATAGCCGATGCAGACAGGTCTGCATCTAATATAGACAAGAAAGCAAGACAAACACCCAGGAAGGTGAAAAAGAAGCTGGAAGACCTGCTAGAGGCCAAATATGGGCCGTCATATGCAGCAGGACAGTTTCAA